>NC_056736.1:552558711-552626211 GCF_019279795.1 Protopterus annectens | reverse complement strand
GTGGGACAATGACCTCTTTTTTTCTGGATGAAAAGCCCTTAGTGATGAGGTGTGCCACATGGATTTCCTGACTGTTGTGGTGATGTGGTTATCGAAGGTGAGACCACTGTCCACCTGTGTCCTTAAGTCTCTTATCACACTTTCAGTGTTTAGTGTACTGCCACCTATATGGTAATTCACGGATACATGTTTTTTCCCAAAGGGGATAACTATACATTTCTTGGCATTGAGCTTGAGCCCATGGCTCTGGCACCAAGCATCTGTTTCTGTAAGGCCCTTTTGTAGAGTATCCACATCATTTGGGGATTCAATAATGGCTCTCAGTTTGCAATCATCTGTGAACTTTGTTAGTCAGAGTCCCTTAGTGTTGGCCTGTACTACAGAGAAGTAGATGCCAAACAAAAGCG
Source organism: Protopterus annectens (assembly GCF_019279795.1). Taxonomy (NCBI): domain Eukaryota; kingdom Metazoa; phylum Chordata; order Ceratodontiformes; family Protopteridae; genus Protopterus; species Protopterus annectens. The sequence goes on along the minus strand of NC_056736.1, from coordinate 552,625,804 downwards.
GTCCCAGGACTGAACCCTGAGGTACTCCACTTGTCACTTGTCTGGAGCTGGATTTGGAGTCAGCTACTTTTACAGTGTGGGTTCTATCAGTAAGCCAGTTAGCAACCCATTGGGTGATGTAGGGATTAATGCCCAGCTTAGTAAGTTTATCTATGATTCCAGAGTGGGGGGTGGTGTCAAAGGCCTTGGCAAGGTCTAGACAGGCTGTGATCGCACTATAGTGGGGACAGGAAATGTACCCTTACCCTCATTGTAGTGCGATCTCAGAGGTTGTATATATAAGTGGGGAGGGGTGTTGGGGGTGCAGCCCCCAACATGGGGGGTGCAGGGGGGCTTGCCCCCCTCCAAATGTTATTGTTAGTTGTGGGCAGATGTGAGCATTTCAGCAAAGTCGATATTCGACATTGCTGAAATGCTCCGTTCGATATTTCGGTTGCTCGGTGTTTTGATTTCCGACAATATTTGTCAGAAATTGTTGAGTTTGTCTAAATGATGTTTGGAAATATTTGGAACAGCTTCAGGAATGGAAGTAGAGGTTAAAACACACTCTGGGATGGGAATAACATTTGCACTCTGAGATCTAGAGTCTGTATCACAGGAACAATGCTGCAATGATGATTCCAGTATAGGAAGAAGATGCCTGCAATTTCTTCTGTGCTCCACACCCTCAGATTCTACATGGTAGGATCTTGGCTCTGCACATATGCCTGGAACTTGACCAATCTGGTTGAAACCTTTCGCTGTTTGTATCATCACTGTCTCCCCTTCCCTCAACAGACGAAGAAATCTGCTCAGTTTTATCATAACTGGACTTCTGGATAGAATGCTTCTTGAATAATTGAGGCTTGATGGTTTTGTTTTTCTTAGCTTTAGGCCTCAATAAACTGGAACTAATAGGTGGTGTCATGCTGGTTTGCCTGGATAGAAGTCTTTGAGCAGGTGAGCCAAGTATATCATTATGGGTATGTTTCTGAGATTAAGTAAATTCAAAAAGACATCGGCATTGTCATGCTTTAACCTTTCAAGTGATTGCTTTGCACCCTGCAGTGCACGTTCAGTTAGCTCATTTGACTCTGGATATTCAGGATTGCTAATAACATGTACAAAGTCCCATTCTCTTGCAAATTTCTGAAACAAATTACTAGTAAATTGAGTACCATTGTCAGAAATAACTTTGTGCAGACTACCATTGGCTGAGAAATGATGTTTCAACTTAGTGATAACAGTAGTCAATGTTAGGTTAGGTAGTAAGTCAATCTCAAACCAATTAGAATAAGAGTCTACCAATACTAAGTACTGTTGATTGTCCCACTCAAAGATATCAGTGGCTACTGTTGACCAAGGTAGTTCAGGAACTTGACTTAGCTGAAGTGGTTATCTTTGCAAATGCAGTCTACTACTATTGCATACTGAACAAGAAGAAAGTACTATATCAATGTCTTTCAGTAAAGAAGGCCAAAATACTAATTCTCTCGCTCTTCTCTTAGTGGATGTGGAACCTGGGTGACCATGATGCAAAATCTGTATATATTCTTATTGCAAAGTAGCAGGAACAACAATTTTAGGACCTTTGAAAACAATACCATCTTCCATCAACATTTCATCTCTGTAAGGAAAATAGGTTTGCACAATGTAGTGATTAAGCTTTTGCAAAACTGGATTAATCTTTGTGTGATCTCTCCACTCATCAAACCTAGTGGTAGAAAAATTATACACTGCCATCACGTCAAAGTCAAACTTCTCTGTGTCAAGCTGTTCTGACATATTTCTGGGTGATCTGGATAAGGTATCAGCCAGATAGAGTAGTTTTCCTTTCGTATAGACCATTTTGAAGTTGTACTTTTGCAATTTGAGCATCATTCTTTGTAATCTCACTGGAGTTGAATGCACAGGCTTCTTTAGAATAGTAACTAGAGGTTGGTGGCCAGTTTTAGTCTGAATAGCTTGACCATAAATATAATCATGAGACTTGGAACATGCAAATACTATTGCCAAAAGTTCTTTCTCAATTTGAGCATACTGCATCTCAGTTTGGGTATGTATTCTAGATGCATAGGCTACTGGTTTGCCCTCTTGAAGTATAACTGCACCTAGACTAAATTTTGGAGAATCACTGGAAAGAGTGACTGATTTGTTCACATAATAGTATCTTAATGTAGGTGGGTTGGCAATTTTCTGATTAAGGTCTTCAAATGCCTTTTGGTGCTGTTCTAACCATGACCATGCAACATTTTTGTGTGTTGGCTCTCTTAAAGGTGCTGTCAATGTACTGGTCTGGTATACACTTGCCAAATAGTTGACCATGCCCAGGAAATGATGTTGAGCTTGAATACCATCTGGTGCTGACATCCCAAGAATAGCCATTCTCTTGTTTGGGTCTGGTCTTAAGCCAGTACTGGTAAACAAATGACCCATATATGTAACCTCTGGTAGTCTGAATTTGCACTTCAGAGGATTGAACTTCAAGTTTAATTCACGTGCTCTATCTAGAACTCTCTTTAGGTTTCTGTCATGCTCAACTTCACCATCGCCTCCAACCAATAAATCATGTACTATTATGGCACAAGGATAACCCAAAAAAAATTGTTCTATTGCACGCTGGAAGACTTCACTTGCAGAATTTATTCTAAATGGCATCTTTAGGAATCTGTACCTGCCAAACAGAGTACCAAAAGTGGTTAGTATTGAGGATTTGTGATCAAGCATCACTTGCCAAAATGAACTTTTTTCAGAAGACAGAAGAAACAGTGGCATTTGGTATTAGAACTGCAACCTCTTCGACTGTATGCATTGGATGTTGCAGTCTCTTCAATGCTTTGTTCAAATCTCCTGGGGCAATACATATTCTGATTTTGTCTGAGCCTTTTTTGTGAACTGTTACCATAGACAACAGCCATTCAGTTGGTTCTGTAACTGGACAAATTACACCTTGCTGCACCATTTTATCCAAATGTTCCATAACTTTATCCTGCATAGCTATTGTAACACTTCTTGCTGGTCTAACTACTGGAGTGACCTCTGGATATAACTTCATGGAATACACAACTGGAAGTTTGCCCAACTTGTCATTGAAAATATCAACATAGTTTGAGAAAATGGCTTCAGAAAAATTGGAACTATGATATCCACTTATGTGATGAACTTCTTTGATAAAGGAAAGCAGATTCATTCTCAAACTGTATCTGAGACCCAGTAAAGACTGTACTGGTCTTCAAACTACATAGAATAACAGGTTGAAACATTTCCTGGCCAAAATGAATGAAAGCATCACTGAGCCTTAGGTTTGAATTTCTTCACCTCCATAAGCAACAAGTTTTACATTACTGGCCAGACTAAGTTGCTTATTAGTTCTCACTTTAGCTAACATGTCTGCTGATATAACATTACATTTTGAACCAGTGACTACTTTAAGCTCTGTGCATTTACCATTGATCTGGACTGTGCAAAACATTTTGCCAATAAACTCACTGCATCAGCTCACTCATCAGTTGCTGAAATACAAGCTACATAGAAAGCAGAATTGCAGTCTGCTTAATCAACTTGCTTTTTTGTGTGACCTTTCTTTACAACTGTGTGGGATTTACTTGATTTGCAAAAGTTTTGAAAATGGTTCCATTTTTTACACTTGCAACATTGCTAACCAAATGCTAAGCATTTCTCTCTTTTACATTCATGACTGGCGCCACAACTGTGACAGTTAACAATAAAGCTGGACTTGGGTTTTGCTGATTCACACTTGTACTGCACTGAGGGACACGTTCCTCTAACTTGAACTGGTCTTAAAACTTGCTGGAAAACTATGAGGTTTCCTTGGTGAGTCAGCATGGGCTGTGGTTGCCATGTGCTTAGGCCTACTTCTATTTGCCATGTGTTATAAGATATCCACATTTGCTCTGGAGCCTGCTGAAGCCATGCTCTTGTCACTTGCAAGCATACTTGTGTGTTTTTCTGTCTCTTTATGGATTTGACAAATATCAATAATTTTCCTCAGCATTAAATCACTGTCACGAAGCAAAATCTTTCTCACAGAAGCACTATTAATAACACACGAGTCTGTCCTTTATTAACTCTTTGTTTAAGTCACCAAACTGACACATTTTGGCGTTATTTCTCAGGTCAGTTATATAACCTGCAAAAGTTTCCCCTGGTTTCTGATCACTTGTATAAAACAAATGCCGCTCTATTGTAATATTTGTTTAGGGGTTGCACATTTCTCTGAACATGCGCTTCAAACATTCGGGGGTTTTCCCTTGATTCAGCCTGTACAACAATATGATGATTTTTACCTTCTCTCTTATATACTGTTGGTGCATACACAAATGAATGCTCTCTTTATTTGGCCTTTGACCCAGCTAGGTTTAGCAAAATGAATGCCCAGTGCATGATTCTTTGAATAAGCTGCTTTTATAAAAATATTGTACTCTTGCTCAAATATTCACCAATTCTCTGCAATATTCTGATCAAATACAAGTGGTAGGGGCTTTTGAAATCCATCTGCCATATTAACATATACCAGTGAAGAGTTTTGCAAATAAGCATGAACACACACATACACCTATGCCTGAAATTTATGCCAAAATTTGTAACTTTGCCCGCTAGCACAATAAGCCTCTGTGTAATTGAACGTTGCGAAATAAGTCTCTTGGGTGCTGTAACACTTGAAATTACTGTATTGCAAGAAATCATCTCTTAGTGTAAGAAACATATCAAATAACTGTGCAGTGTGAATGAACTGGGCAAGAGAAGCTCAGATTCAATAACTTTTCGAAGTAGCTAAACTTTGTGAATAAACTTTACACAGCACACTGAAAATTCCCCAAAATTGTGGTACCTTGCTAGGCAATTCTTTATAGTGCAAGAAACACTCTGTAATGGTGGCTCTTTGCGAATAGACACACCCAGCACAAGAAACTTTTCAAAATGACTATACTTTGACTGTGCTTCAAGATATAGTTACACTTTGCCCACAAATAAACTCTTCAAAATACATTCACAGTAATAAGCACACACTGTAAGCGCTTTTACACACTTTGAGATACTTTGAATAATTCTAGTTATTGACACAATATGAAGTCGTAGTTATGCCAAAACACAGCACTTTGCCAAAAAAAAACATGCAGTCACCTTGCTATACTTATGATTAATGTGCCTTTTTTCCCTTATTATATTCTTTTTGGTCATTTAATCTATTCTGGCCCATTATACTTTTCTTTGCCCATTGTACTTTTCTTGTGCTTGTTTTACTCTAAGCATGCCCATTTTACCTTAAACATGCTCATTTTGCTGTAAGCATACTAATTTTGCTTCAAACATACTTGTTTTGCTTTTCTGATAATCGTTTTGTCATATATCTTAACTTTAGGCATTTCCCTTAGTTAATAAACCTTTCGTGCCTCCCGCTTGTTTAATAATGTGGTTTGTGCCCTTGTAATACTCCTTTTTATCTTTTCTACAAAATAATCAGTTTGTGCAAATTCGCATTACCTTTAGTTTTTTTCTGACTTTATTTTATTCTTGTTTCTCTTAGTTTACCTTCACTGTCATCTCTGCATCTCATGTCTCCGAATATCAGTCTCTGGAATCCTGGTTCTGACACTGTGTCGCTCTCCTATTTTGGACACAATAGAAGAGACTTCATGGGTGGCAATGGTGGTGTGGCGAGGTGGCCATGGTGATGCAGCAGTTAGCATTGCCACTTCACAGCAAGTTGTTCTCTGGTTCGACTCTCAGCTGTGGTGCCTTCTGTGCAGAGTCTGTATGTCCTCCCTGTGGTCGTGTGGGTTTTCTCCGGGTTTAGTGATCTCTGTCTTGTGTACAGAGCTTCAACAGACCCTCCTCTATAAGACACATTTGCAAGTCTAATTGTTTCATAAACACTCACTCAAGCGATCTCAATCTCTTTTGTAAAATAAATAGAACATGTTGGAGAGATCGATTAAAGCAAAGTATTTCTATAATTTTATTCAAATATAATTTAGATGAATGGCTAGGAAACTGTACATTCCTCTTTGTTTTGCATCCCTGTCCCTCACAGTTAGGGGAAACATGTAAATGCCCCAATATATCCTTGTTTTGTCCATCTTTGGGTTACTCATATGGAAAATATAAGGGATAAACACTACCATGGGAACATAAGTCTTGGCTTCTTTAAATCCTCGTAGATCAATAACTTAGTAAGTACCTACAAACATACGGACCTATCAGATGAGTATGTACCAGATTTTCAAGACTGCTCCAAAGTAGAAATATTACCACACATTTTTCACCAGAGCTCATCGGGAATGTTTTTCCTGAAAATACTATTCAGATGACTGTGACTCTGTCCACTGCATGCAAATACTACTTCAGACACAAGGAATAAAACAGATATGGAAGAATTGTGAAAACTCAAAAAAAGCCAGGATTTTGAAATGGTCTATTACTTTGTACATGATAGCAATGACTGGTTATTACAACTGCTATCTGTAAATACTACATTTCTACTTTTTCTTTCAGGATTTCTTTAAATTCCATATGAGATACACAGTATAGTATAGGTAGTATTCATTTATACAAAAGGTACTCCAAAATTAAATCTAAAGTGGTGGCATGTAACGTGAAATTGCTAGTACTTTTCTTAGCATGCATTGTGCCAGTGAAGTCAAGATGTTACATGATAGTCCAGTGAAGTACTTAGATGCATCCACTTGGGACTCCTGTATGCCATTGTTCTGTTAGTGGTACAAGTTAGAGCTAGTACAGTAAGGAGCCCACAAAGATATCACTGCATTAACTTCCTAATAAACCTGCTCAGTCCAAACAACGGTTTTACTTATGTAAAATACATTCTAAAGTACTATTTAAACATGTCAGCTACACAAAGGCCTACCGTGGATAATTATACTATACTACATTTATGAGAGGATAATAGGGAGCTGCAACGTGTGCCCTAACATCATGGAGATATTCTGAACAGTACCACTATGTTGTTGCACCCTTTCCATCACTGGTCTCCCATTTTATATCATGGCATCTGTCTGGTTAGGTACTATTTGAAGGTTAACTTGAGCATCAGAGTGACCCATAAATCACCAAATGTCATCTTAAAATGGCTGATTGGTACAGATCTTCCCATAATACGGCTCTGTTAGTGCAGTGAGATGGCTGATTGGTACAGAATTGCCTGTAATGCAGCTCTAAGAGTGCAGTGAGATGGCTGCTTGGTACACATCTGCCTATAATGCAGTTCTAATGGTACAGAAAGAGAGAGGCAAGCTTTACAACTTACCTTACTGCATGTTTATTGATTTGTTCCTGCGGTGTTAACATTACTAAATAGATGTTACATTTGTCTGAGTTTTAGAAAGTTGAACCTGAGTGCATGTCTGACTGCTACATAGTTAGGTTTGGGTTAGGAATTGCTATTTTTCTGAAACTGTTAGAGGGGCTGTGGTATTTTTGCTGGGATTCAGTCATTGCTGGCTTTATTGGCATGTGTATTATAATATGTATAACTGCTGATGTTAGTAATGAATGTCTGTGCATATCACAATAACATTTTAGAGTTTGAAGATAGTTTTTAATGTTTGTTTCTATTTGCTGTTGGTGCGTACTACATCACATGCACCACAAGTTTCTTGTAAGTTATTGTCTTTAAAGCTCTTAAATTACAGATATTTGGAGATAATTCAGCTCATGATAGGCAAATAGGGTAAGACGAATTAAAGAAATGTTGTCAAAGATGTGTTAGCAACTCAGATATAAGGCCACTACAGTTACTATTTTATATAGGTTAGATGATTGTAATGTATATAATAGCTGCTGTGTCCATTGCTTGTAGTATAATATGTACCGATTCATTCTATACTCTAGTTCATCATATCATAGAGCAACATACCAATCTCCATGAACATTTGCATTTTATAAGACCAATGAAGGCACCACTACTCATTGTAGCAAATAGATTATGAACTAACTGTTCATGGATGGCTAACAGCAGGCAGTGAGGGACTACTTGCCAGTACAGATAATTATCAACTCCCTAATAGACCGAGTGAACACAAATGGTAAAAATCTTCCTTGCAGATATATTTCACCATTGTCTATGACTGTGGCAGGATTTTTGTACTTTGCTCACTGTCCACCAGGCTACAGGTGGAGCTTTGCATTACTTTGCTATGTGTCCTTTCCTAGTTCGCTAAAGCATATAAAGTAAATAAATTCAGATGGTAATACAGTTTGTTTTTTGCAGGTAAAGACAAAGACCAAGCTAAAAGTTTGTCATTTCTTGATGAATGTAAGTCTGACTTAAAACATATGTTTTCAGCTAATAAATGGTCTACTGAAATACTTAGCTGTTCAGAAGACTTAGTGGCATTTATGACCATACCTCTTTCTATACTGAATGTGAAACCTGTGCCTCATCTGAAGCACCATTCAGAGCAAGGATTTCTGATAATTTGGTGCAGCATCACTTTCCAACTCCATATATTCCTTCAGTGCATCTGTAGACAAGAGTGAGGACATGATCCTGGCCCACTTAGCTTGAGGACAGTTACATTTGGCAGCAAATTTCTTGAACACTTCCAGGAATGTATTAATGCCATCTTCTGACCTGAACATCTTCAATGGTCTCCCAATAGGTTAACAGATGGGTTTGCCATGGTTGTTGACTGACAGAGTCTAGTGCCCATCTGTAACAACACTGCTATCTTTTAGGCTAATGAAGTGTTGGTCTGTGGCTGTTCCTCTCCCTATAGTAGTCTGCAACAGCAACTTGAAGAGCCTTTTTTAATGTACTAAAATCTCCTTGAGCATTTGCATTTCAGTAGAATATTAGCCATTCTAGTACACAAAGGTCGCGAGGTAGTTGCAAAACAACATAAGTGTAAAGATAGCCCTCAGTCCTTGTAAGACACAATCCTTTTCACTACCATTAGAACTCTCTAATGAATAATAGATACAATCCCTTTCTGTGGTTAGAGCAAAGCCCTGTAGAAGCCTTATGTTTTTGTCGTCTTCACGGAAGACAAGTTTTAAAGGAGTTGATGATACAGAAAAAAAATAGCTTAAGCTTCATCAGTCAGTAGTTCTACCTTCAGAAGCAACACTCTCATACCCAAGTCTGCATCACAATTTATGGGTGAACAAGAAATAAATCAGGCAAGGTAACCTGTCTTGCATGTAGCATGTATAGTCACAGTTTATGGAATATATATTAACTTTGTTTCTTCCAGTAGATAACTTGCCACTGTAGTTATGCTATGAATCAACTTTACAGTTGATATTAAGGGTTTGCTTACATGGATAATGAAATCCTGTTTGTGTAGATTTGGGGAAAAAAATTCACACATATTCTGAGAATCCTTTTCGCAAATTCAGGTTCATAGCAATAAAATAAAGTCAGTTCATATAAAAATGTAAAAGTCCAGTTCAAGAGTTTCATCATACTTTCACGTTGTATATCAAAGCAATTTAATATTTGCAAGTTTCAGTTTTTCATCTGCCTTTCACATACAGGCAAGCACTTTCCCTCCTTCTCCTCTTCCCCTTTCTCTCAGGCAACAGATTTTTAAGTACTGTTTCAGTTCTCCTCTCAGTACAGCATCTTCTCAAACACAGTTTCAAGTCCTTTCAAGATCCTACAGGCTGCCTTCTTCATTCTCTCACAGCTGTCTAGAAATTGCTTAAACATTCCCAAAACTCCAAAAGGTCTGTCATGATTCTGTCATACTGATAGAAGCATACTGTAAATGCGTGAGGCAGCTTATCCTTCGGTTAATCACTGTGGATGACTGTCTCAGTCTCCCTTAACTGTCTGAAAGGTCAATATTTTCCTTGTATAAAACACCTTGTGGTATACACTACCATACCTTTTAACCCTTAATTAAGTCAACAGTCTTCAAAGTCAGCATGAACTATATTAAAACAGTTTGGTTGACAAAACACATGGTTGACAGTTGGCTGGAACTGCACATTTTCCATGACTTGGGAATGTGCCTTTTCCCTAGCATTATGCAATCTTGGAGATAGAACACTATAATCAACGGGGGGGTGGGGGCTTGTCACCTGCAAAAAAACACTGGTTTAAAGTTGTGTGCTTTGAGGTTACATCTTGGAACATGCACAATGATATGTTAATGTTATTTTTTTGTATTAATTTGTCTTGACATTAAGTTCCTCCACCACACACACACACACACACACACACACACACACAGACACTCTGCGATAGAAGATATAACTGCATGTGTGAGCACGCGCACACACCTACACACACACACACACACACACACACACACACACACACACACACACACACACACACACACACACACACACACACAAACAAGCATTTGACAGCATGAATAATGAACACAGAAAATTGTTCATTTACATTTCAGTGACCATGAAACAGTGGCAAACCACTTTGCAGTTGAGCTATGACAATGGGTAAATTATTACTACAGGGATAAACTATACCTATACTCTGGAACAAGCTACCCATCTATGTCAAGCAAAGTTCCTCATTAGCACTCATCAAGAAAAATCTTGATATGTGGATTGGAAATAGGAAATACACCCTGGGGATTACGTCTGTGGCTCTGCTCAACAGAAGCACAGGAAATTAACTTTCTTGGGTGCCAGGGAACCTTGTTGGCTAGGCTTACTTAGGCCCCCTTGGGCCGATAGCCTAGTACCTACTTATGAACCTATGAAAATAAGGTATTGTATGGTGATTCTTTGTAACTGCTTCTGTTTTTTTCTTGCCCCTAAGCCATTAAGGTGTGTACTTAACAGATTAGGCTATGACTACAACTTGGCTTCTAGAAACCAGCCTTGTTTAAAGAAATCTCATTTACTTATTGTAGACGAATTAAAGTTGTATAGTTCATAAGATGTAGAGTTGAAAGTACAACTACAAATGGTTAAAACTTTCCCAAATCATATAAGAATGTCATTTAGTCTTGATAAATGATAAATTGATAAATGAGCAAAAGCAACATTTAAGACAGGAAAGCTGAAACAACAAGAAATTATCACTTTGTTTCAGGAATTTGATATAAACGAACTTGAAGAGTCGGGAGTGTATAAATATTTGGTAATAGATAAAAGACTATCAATAAATCATGACCAAATGAGAATAAAACTGACTAAAGAATAATTCAGAAGACTAATACAATTATTGAAAACTATCTTGACATCTAGGAATAACATCCAAACTGTAAACCAGGTTGCACTTCCTGTTCTAACTTACAGTTCTGGGGTGACTGACTGGCCCCAAAAGTATTGGATCAGTTGGACAGGAAAAGAGAAAAAATTGCTTCATGCTTATCAAATGATATATAAAAATCAGTGTATATCATGATTATGTATTCCTTGATCCGAAGGAGTATGGGCCTACTTGAAACTTATTACATGTACAGCACTACAGCCATAGTAGTGCATACACACATGTATATATATATATATATGGTTTCCTATGAAACCATCGAAGTTACACAACATCGAAAATGAGAAGATCGGGACTGCTATATTGAAATTGCAAACCATCGAAAACGGAAATCGTCGACTTCCAAAGCGTCGAAATGGAATGTCACAGCACTGGTGTATGTTTAACGCGACCCGGTAAGTGTGCGACAGTGACGGAGGTAGGAGTGGTCAGGTAAGTGAGTTAGGGTTAGGGTGCAGGTAGGTGAAGTGTGCGTTAGTGTCGAAGCTTGGGCTAGGGGTGGGTAAGTGAGTTAGGGTTAGGGTGCAGGTAGGTGAAGTGTGCGTTAGTGTCGGAGCTTGGGCTAGGGGTGGGTAAGTGAGTTAGGGTTAGGGTGCAGGTAGGTGAAGTGTGCGATAGTGTAGGAGCTTGGGCTAGGGGTGGGTAAGTGAGTTAGGGTTAGGGTGCAGGTAGGTGAAGTGTGCGATAGTGTCGGAGCTTGGGCTAGGGGTGGGTAAGTGAGTTAGGGTTAGGGTGCAGGTAGGTGAAGTGTGCGATAGTGTCGGACCTTAGGGTTAGGGTTTGGGTCAGGGCTAGTGTGTATTCTATGTAGTGTAGTGTGTTGTTTACGTTCCGTGTGTCGGTGTTATGGTGTTCGGTGTTTTAAATGTCGCGATTTCTGTTTTCGCTGTTATGTACTTTCGATGGTCTAGTCTCGATGTAGTCATTCTCGATGTAGTGTAACCCGATGGTTTCATAGGGAACCATATATATATATATATATATATATATATATATATATATATATATATATATATATATATATATATATATATATATATATATATAGACACACACGTGTGTGTGTGTGTGTGTGTGTGTGTGTGTGTGTGTGTGTGTGTGTGTGTGTGTGTGTGTGTCTATATATATATATATATATATATATATATATATATATATATATATATATATATGTGTGTATATTTGTCAAAGGAAAAAACTTCAAAGACCAATACACATAAAGTTCAGTTAAGGCACTTTACTTTACTTGCCGCAAGGAGACAAAAATATGCAAATACAAGGATTTGTCTAACTACTAACAGGAAGTATGTTCATTCTTATATTATTTTACAAGACATGGCCTTCTAAGCTGATGTAATCAAGCACAACTTTTAGCATTGTTCTACAGCAGATGTTACTTCAGATTTTCTGCTGACATGACTAGATTTGTGAGAAACTTTTCAGAAAAACAACCTGGCCTTGGTGACCATTAATCCATTTACAAGCGTCTATTGTACAGTGTTACTTTTCAAGGTATTCTTCTAATACAGATACAAGCAAATGCTGATTGCAGTTCATATTTTCAAGCAGGCTTTGTACTAATTATCTGTAACTTCTACAGCTGTGTATTTTCTCATGGCACAGCGGAACTTCTTGTCTAAGTTTCATACAAGTAGTATTGTTCTATTCGTTATTTTCCTAACTCAAGCAGAAATCACCTACTTCTCAGTAAATTTCCAAGGCACAAGCAAGATTTCAGCTAACAGTACAAGGTCAGAAAGCAGCTGCAGTTTGTACAGATTTATGCAGTATGAAATAGAATAAATGTGTTAACCCTTTTCAAGCTCTAAATGCACTAAGCATATTGCTAATACACACATTAATACATATTTTTCTAACATTTCCCCCCTATTAATACTTTTATTCTACTTTCAAAATAAGCATAAACAGTTTGTTTTCTTCTCCTAACCTCTTCCACTCAGGATTTGCAGTTAAGAGAGTCATTCAGTTTAAAATTATGAAAGTATTTTTAGTCTTTTAACAGTTCTTCAAACTCAGCACTTTGATATAAGGTTTCATAAAATGAAATGTCTATAAGGTCTTTAATCAGTCTTTTCATGCAGGGAATACCACAACAAACACATACTCCCAGTAGGAGCATACCTACACAAATGGCAATCAGGATGTTCATTAGGATGGTACCCCACCGCCCCAAACCATTTCTGGAAAAAGTCTGTTGGTGGGTTTGGGCCTGGTTTGGTCATGGCCAACACTTGCTGAATTACCTCAAGATGATTGTCTATCTCGTATTTATGGTCAGGAATATACAAAGAGCATTCTTCTTAGATTAAAGTGCACATACCACCTTTCGCTGCTAAAATGAAGTCGAGAGCCATGCAGTTTTGGAGCACTACAGTTCTCATAGCATTCAGTTCATCAGTCACCAATTCGAGAGCAGAAAAATTAGTGTTGCTCATTACTTCGAGAAGTTTTGACAGTTTTCATAGCTCCCAGATCGATTTCACTGCTCCATATGCTGGTGATATGTCTGCCCACGATATAACGCTATCACTCAAGTCCATGTGTGTCAGTCCTTTGCCTAGAGAGTGATGGTCTTTCCAACACGTATCGATCTGTCCCACAGGTTTCTTGACGACTTCTCGGACATTTCGAATTTTTCCATGAGGCAAAACTGCAGTGTGTCGTATGGCCGGAACCAGGTAACCCAAAAAACAGCTGCCGGACCAATTCTCAGGTAACCATTTGTATGCCTTTCTGCCACACACATAATAACAATCCTCTACTTTAGTAGTAATCTTGCTATGAATGTACACTCGCCGTGCATGAAACATTTTTCTATCAATTGTAGACAGCTGTTTATAAAGAACAGAATTATGTTTTACTTCATCAAGTGTTTTGTGCATCAATCCAAGAAATTAATCATACCTTGTATTACAATAAAGATCTACTTTGTTACCTTTAGTGTAACATTTATAAGGAACAGTCACATTGCAATTGCTCCAAGCCACCTGAACAGTATAATTTTTATAAAAACACACAGTTCCCTTCTGTGGAACAGACAAGTGCAATGGTATTTTATCTTGTTCTGTGATGGTAGAGGTATCATAAATCAAGTTGTCCCAGGTCTCATTGACCCTTAGGGGGACTGTAGTCATTAATAACCCCCCCTCCATATGCTGTCGGCAAAGCTGTGCAAATCCAGCCATTCGAAACATTGAAAGTCTCAGCATACACATATTTAATTGCCTGGTAAGTATTAAAGTTTGGATACCAGTTTATGAGTAACGCTTCACATTTATTCAGTTCAGTCTGTGTGGCTGGGAGAAGAAAAGGCCACAACAAACAGATTATTGTCACTAATACAGTTAACAGGATGATTATGCAATACTTCTGAGGAAAGGGTTGTTCTGCATTCCTGTTTCTTCTGGACTCTATAATTTTTGCTCTTGGCACGTAACAAGATTTATGTCCAGTTCAAAGTTTTTAACTAGTTTACAGTGCGTCAGGTGGATCCAGGAGGCACGCTCCGCAATTTTGACTGCAGTGGGTGTTGACAAAAGCACTTGATACGGACCTTTCCACTTCGGAGATGCCCAATTCTTCTTCCTAACTATCTTCAGCCAGATCCACGCTCCAGGGGGCACTGCCACTTCTGACCGTCTGGTTCATTCTTTATCTGAAACAGATTTTAACTGCAACAAATGTTTAGAATTTAGGAGTTTTTGCATATAATCAGCTAATGTACTGTCAGCTTTCTGGTCTGCTGGCATGAGAGATTTCCACTGAGGTATATAGTATGCCCTTCCAAAGAGCTTTTCAAAAGGAGTCAATCCTTTTGCATTCAGAACAGTGTCATGCTCAACAGTGCCAGGGGCAGACATTACACCCAGTTTCTCTGCGTTTCTGTTATTAATTTTCCTAGCTTACTCTTTAAAATCCCATTATGCCTCTCTACTAGCCCTGCTGATTGCAGGTGATACGCACAATGATTCTTTAGAGAAATACCAAAATGTCTACTTAACTGCTGTATGGTCTGATTTACAAAGTGTGTGCCGTTGTCACTGTAGATCCTTTCCGGAATGCTGAATCTAGGGATGATTTCTTTAACAAGCACTTTGGCCACAGTCATAGCGTCTGGATTTTTAGTCAGAAAGGCTTCCACCCATCTGGAAAACATATCTACAATGACAAGACAATACTTCTTATTTTCACATTTATTCAAGTCCATGAAATCCAAACAGATAGT
This sequence comes from Protopterus annectens, assembly GCF_019279795.1. Classification (NCBI taxonomy): domain Eukaryota; kingdom Metazoa; phylum Chordata; order Ceratodontiformes; family Protopteridae; genus Protopterus; species Protopterus annectens. The sequence continues at coordinate 552,610,346 of NC_056736.1, read as the reverse complement.
ATGAAATGGATATGGTGGTGTAGGGAAACTCCCTTGCTTGGGCTTCAACGCCCCTTGTGCATGATGTTTATTACAGATGTGGCATAACGAACAAAATTTTTTAGAGTAGTTTGTAAATCCGTACGTCATGAACACTTGGTTCACCAGCTGTACCATCCCCCCTGTTGAGACATGGCACTGCCCCTGGCTCAACAAAGCTGCATATCTAAGCAAATTAGACGGCAATATCGGTTTTCCTTCTTTAGAGATGTACAGCCCCTTTTGGGGAATTGCTCATCATTTTACCCATCTTTGTTTTTCAGTTTGCATAGTAAGTGTTTGCATTGTCTTTAACATTTCTAAGTCTAAAATATCAGAGGGTTGTAGTTCCTCATTCAAAAGAAATACTTCTGAAGCTGCCTGCTTTGCAGCTGTATCAGCTCTCACATTACCTTTTGAAATCCTGTCCTGTTGCTTGGTATGAGCTGTGCATTTACAAATAGCTACTTTCCGAGGTAACTGAATAGATTCTAAAAGATCTAAAATAAACTGTGCATGATTGATTGGTTTGCTAGTAGATGTTATCATTCCTCGATTTTTCCGCTGTTGCACAAAAACATGTACAGTAGAAAAAGCATACTGGCTGTCAGTAAAAATGTTCACACATTTGCCCTTTGCTAAGGTACATGCCTGTGTCAAGGCAATCAATTCTGCTGCCTGTGCAAATAAACTATGTGGCAAACATTTTGCTTCTATAATGTCTGTGTCAGAAATTACTGCATATCCAACTAGGTTCTGTCCTGCAGGACCCCTTTTGCGTGAGCCATCCATGTAGTATGTCACCTCAGCATCATCCAAGGGAACATCCGTAAGATCTTTTCTAGGAAGTGTCTTTTGCTCAATCACCTGCAGGCAGCTGTGTGGTGTGCCATCTGCAGGGGTTGGGAGCAAAGTAGAAGGGTTCAAAGTCGTACATCATTCAATTGTCATATGAGGTTGGCTCAACAATATAGTCATACAGGGAAGATGCCTAGCAGGGAAAAGATATGCTACCTTTTCTTGTAGTAAAATAATCGTGACTGCATGAGGCACTCTCAATGTGAGAGGGTGGAACAACACTACTGAGGCCGAAGCCTGTACTGCCATTGCAGCTGCAACTACTGCCTGTACACAGTGAGGTAAACACCGTGCCACTGGGTCCAGTTGTGATGAATAATAAGCAATAGGGCATTGCTTGTCCCCATGCTGCTGTGTTAACACTGATGTCATATAACCTTGCTTACAATCTACAGTTTGGAAAAAACGTTTATGATAGTTTGGTAATCCCCAAACTAATGAGGACGCTATTAACTGTTTCAGTTTGCAGAAAGCAGATTCTGCTTCTGGTGTCCACTGTAATAAATCCTGTGCTGCCATAGGCTTTTTATAAATCAGGTTAGTCAACTGTGCAGATTCCAAGGCATAGTTTGGAATCCAACTCCGACAAAAATTAGTCGTACCCAGGAAGGACATCGTTTCCTTCTTGGTAGTGGGTTTTGGTGCTTGCAAAATCGCTACTTTTCTGTCCTCATCTAATGTCCTACCTTCCTTGGATATTACATATACTAGGTATTTAACTTGTTTCTTCCAAAGCTGCAGTTTATTTTTGTTTACTTTATGTCCTTCAGTGGCTAAAAATTGTAATAGCGCTATGGTATCCTCTTTACAATCTTGCTGGGTGGGGGATGCCAGCAGGATATCGTCAACATAAAGCAAAATCTGACTACCTCTTGGTGGGGTAAATCCCACCAAGTTGCTTGCCATTTCTTGTGAGAATATTGTTGGACTTTCACAATACCCCTGTGGTAGTGGCGTATATGTATACCTTTTCCCCTGAAATGTGAATGCAAACCAATGCTGGCTGTCAGGGTGTATCGGTATCGAAAAGAATGCATTGCTGATATCTACCACAGAAAAATATTTCTGTTGAGGTTTTAAATCATTCAACAGTGTGTGTGGGTCTGGCACCGTAGGTGCCCTTGGTATTATTGTGTCATTTACAGCTTGTAAATCTTGGACCATACGCCACTCTCCATTCGCTTTCTTAACAGGAAATAAGGGTGTGTTACATGGTGAATCAGGAGACTCCACCAGCACCCCTTCCTTAAGTAAGGCTGCTATAATAGGTTTGATTCCTACCTCTGCATCTTTTCTTAAGGGATACTGTCTCTTTTGTGGTCTAAATGCTGACTTTGGCGTAATAGTAACTGGTCCCGCTGTATAAATAAGTCCTACATCTGATTTTCCTGTTGACCAGAGATTTTCTGGTATATTCTGTAAGGCATTCTCTTCCTCCTTCAATAGGAATGCTAATCAGCTGTCCTTGCTAGACTGCAAGTGTACAGCTGGGTGGGTCTGAGTTATCCAATTCAGCTTCTGCATTTGTATTCCCTGTTCTGACATTTCTAACTCTGTCTGTTTTTCCCATCTCGTGACTTTTTCTCCTAAGTCTGCCCATTTTACATTCTTGTCCTTAGTTAAGCTAACATGTGGTAATCGATTAGATTTATAGAGTGCAAAGAACTCCTGGGGCAATGAGCAGCTGGCTACACTGTTCCCTTCTGTGTCCCAGTACAGATTACGTAATACCAATCTGTTTGCACGATTTCTAAACAATTCTTGCTCATATTCCTTATCAGGTCCTGGTGTATTACAATAATACAGAGTACAGTGCAACAAATGCTGTTTATCAATGTCAAGGGAGGGGAACTTGCTGATGGCTATGTTCATCAACTCTTCAGTCACCACCCCTGGACCAGTCGTAACCAAGTCCTTTCTGTACCAATAAAACATTTCACCCTCCGATTGCACTGCAAAGGTATGAATTTGTCGCTGTGCTTCCATACCCTGCATAGTCGGAACTACTGCTATACCAAATAGCTGCATAAGGTCTCTGCCCAAGAGGTTTACTGGGCATTTTGCAGATACAACAATTTTGCTTTTCTGGGTCAATCCTGTAACAGGATCAGTTATCGCAATATTATGGGAAAGGGGCTCCCAATACAGCTGTCCATTAGCTGCTTTCACTAATATGTAATCAGGTAACTCTGAATTCTCTGGCAGTTTGGAGGGATGTACCAGGGTCCATGATGCCCCTGAGTCACACAAGAATCTGACTTCCCTTCCTTCTACCAGGAGTGTAACATCTAGTTTCGTGTCTGCTAAATAGAGCTCTAAGCTCAATAAAGCCAAATCCAATATTTCATTTTCTTCACTATCCGTGACTTCTTGCACTTCCTCTATTTCTTCTGTCACATTTTCTACTCCCTCTATCACATACTCATTTGTCCTTTCTCTGCTATCCCTTTCTAGTGATTCCTGGCTATCATATAATCAGTCCTCACCCTCCTTATCCTCCGTGGTTGCCTTCTTGTTTTTCTTGCAATCCCTTGCCAAGTGTCCTTTCTTACCGCATTTAAAACATTCACCCCTTTTCTTTCGCCCTTCAAATCCTCTGATCGTTGAACAGATTGTTTGATTCCCTGGGCATTTCTCTTGCCCTTTTTCCTGAACTGTGCTACATATACTTCTGCTCCATCTTCTACAGAAAATACTTGGGCTTTCTTTTTCTTTTTGCTATTAAAATGCCTTTCGGCATGCCTAGCATATTCAAGCAATGATTGTAACCTGCTTGTACGATGATCTACTATGTGTTTTGTAATAAAACTACTTATGGGTGTAATACTGCCTTTCAAAAATGCATTCTTTAACTGCTGCTCATATGGGGAATCGTGTGTCTGATCTTTAGGAACCTGCATTCCACAATGGTTATTAAAACATTCTAATAGTCTGGCATAATATCGGTCAATAGCTTCACCTTCCTGTTGGATGCATTGATTAATGCAAGTCCAGTCTGCCCTAGGCTTCCATTTTTCAGAGATTTGGTCTGTAAGACCTTTCACTCTGTTGTCTAATTCTGCACTGTTATGTGGGAGGGGCCTGAGCACAATATCACGGGGATTCCAGTCACCAATAATCATGTGCCAATCTGGTCCCACAATTTGTCTGACTACTTTTTCTATCTCTTCTCCATTTAAATTATAACTCAGCCTCATTCCTTGCAAATCTTCTAAGAACTTTCTAAAATTAATTTTTGAATGGGGAATTCCCTAAGTGGCTTTCCGGATGTCTTCCGGAGTCCAGGGTCTATACACTAGAATAGTTGGGTCCTGACCTTCTTGCCCTGCCTGAGGATTAGGCACTTCTATAAGTGGGCATATTTCTTCTTCACTCATAAATCATGAATTTCTACCCATTTAATATATCTCAATGTCCCCTTTTGAGTTTCCTGCCTGTGTTCGAGACCTGGTCTCAACGGGATCTCTAATAAATGGTTTCGCTTTTGTAGTGTCTATACTTGCAATGACAGCAGGATATTGCAGGGGTGGACTAACTTGTTCACTTGCCTCATATTCTGGTAAAGGAGGCGGAGGGGCCGACGCTATTACTAAGTTATTGTCCTCCTTATCTAAAAACATTGCTTTTGAATTATTACTCTTTTGTTCCCTTCGGTTTATTTCCTCAATCCACCTATGTGCCTGAGGAATTCCTAATTGACGTTGCTTTTTTACCCCACCTCTAGAATCGGTTTTAAGCTGTTTGACAAGTTTGACAAGTGAGGATTTTTCTAGTTTACCATCAAATTCATACTTATTAACCCATTTTGAGTAGTATTTAATATTATCAGTGACTGCATGTATTTCACGTCTTTGGTTAACGGTGGATTTTGGGACCTTTTTGTACAATTATTACCCATTTTGTTTTACCCTTTTAATCATTACATAACTCCTTATTTTTAAAATGTGGTACCATGGATGTTTTCATAGTCTCTTCAGAATGACTGCCTACCTGCTCTGTTTCCCTGATCTATGACTAGACAGTAATCTTTCTGTCCCCGACTTAAAAATAAAGTCTTAACAGAACAAATACAAATCTAGTCCCTGATCTAAAACAGAGAAGGTAGATTCACCTTACCTGAGCCTTCGTGATTGATCACCTGGTTCGAGTTAACCCGTCCTTCAGTCGCAGATCAGAAAGTGGCTGGCCTCTTTTGTACAACAATTCAGTCGGAGGACTTTTCAAATAAGAAGAACCGATGTGGTTTCTTCCCCGTACGGTTTCAAGCCAACTGGCCTGTCTGATCCGAGGTGAACTGAAGGTTTCCAGTCCAAAGGACCAATCTGTCAAAGGAAAAAACTTCAAAGACCAATACACGTAAGGTTCAGTTAAAGCACTTTAATTTACTTGCCGCAAGGAGACAAAAACATGCAAATACAAGGATTTGTCTAACTACTAACAGGAAGTATGTTCATTCTTAAACTATTTTACAAGACATGGCCTTCTAAGCTGACGTAATCAAGCACAACTTTTAGCATTGTTCTACAGCAGATGTTACTTCAAATTTTCTGCCGACATGACTAGATTTGTGAGAAACTTTTCAGAAAAACAACCTGGCCTTGGTGACCATTAATCCGTTTACAAGCATCTATTGTGCAGTGTTACTTTTCAAGATACTCTTCTAATACAGATACAAGCAAATGCTGATTGCAGTTCATATTTTCAAGCAGGCTTTGTACTAATTATCTGTAACTTCTACAGCTGTGTATTTTCTCATGGCACAGCGGAACTTCTTGTCTAAGTTTCATACAAGTAGTATTGTTCTATTCATTATTTTCCTAACGCAAGCATAAATCACCTGCTTCTCAGTAAATTTCCAAGGCACAAGCAAGATTTTAGCTAACAGTACAAGGTCAGGAAGCAACTGCAGTTTGTACAGATTTATGCAGTATGAAATAGAATAAATGTGTTAACTCTTTTCAAGCTCTAAATGCACTAAGCATATTAATATTCACACAGTAATACATATTTTTCTAACAATATATATATATATATATATATATATATATATATATATATATATATATATCTGCTGAACCTACCAAATCCAAACATAGGGAAAAGTCATCAAACATGACATACTTGATTAGTTTTGTGGAAGTGTTTTGATGGAAAACGGGAAAATAAATCAAACCAGAGGAGGGAAAAAAATCTGACAGCAACTGAATCTGGCAAAAAAACAAAATAAAAAAAATAAGGAAAAACAACAGATGAGAAGGAAAGAAAACTGGAAAATCCATAAATATAGAGGCAAGTACAGAGATCTCCTGGAACAACCTTACACTGACCAAGACTTAATGCAGGAATAGTTAAGGAGAGGTAAATGGAAACCAAAAGATAAAAGGATAATGTCATCTCAGACAGTGGACTGTGTGCATGTTGGTTTACAAAATCCGTTAAACATGACGGAGAAACAGACAAATTCATATTCTGGAAAAATAATGGAAACGGTCACACATCTTGTTGTTGGATGTGAAACATATATGGCAGAGGGCCTGTATACTGAAAGGCACAATAATGTGGCAGGAATATTGAACTATGGATTGTGCAAAGACTGTTACATAGAAGTAGTTGAGAAACATTGGAAACAAGACTCACAAAACATAATAGAGAATTATGGAGTGTGTATCACATGGGATCACTTATTACCAACAGCTCAAAAAACAGATGCAAGAAAACTAGACATAGTAGTCCATTAAAAAAAAAATGATAAAAGTAACATTGATCATTGAACTTGCTAAACCGAGTGATTAGAGTATTATGTACAGAGAGAGACAAAGTAATAAAATATCAGAATTTGCATGCATAAATGAGAGTAATATGGAAGAAAGATACCCGAATGATTCCAATAATAGAAGGAGCAATGAGTCAATAAAGCATCAATTGTAAGCCGCGGTGGTCCAGCGGTAGTGTTGTCACCTCACAGCAAGAGGTTCTCCCATTCGATTCTCGGCTAGAGCGCCTTCTGTGTGGAGTCTGCATGTCCTCCCCGCGGTCGAGTGGCATTCAAAAGACATGCGTAAATGGGCGTGCCTTCGTTGAAGGTTGGGCATCGGGCTGGCACCTCGGCACTGTAAAAATCTACTGCCAATCATTAGCGGACTGGAGTTCCGCTGTGGCGACCCCTAACCGGGAAAAGATGAACGAAGAAGAAGTCATACTGAGATATTATACTAAGCCAGTTAACACCATAAAAATTACAGAAGGAGGCAGTTCTGGGCACATTGTGGGTGCTAAGAAGAGCACTCTTGGATAACATTAAAAACTGAACCAATACTAATTTTGTGAACTTTGATTGTAACCTGACTTGGGAATGGAGTCCATTCCTGTCATGGTATTAGAAACCCAAAAGATTTGGAGAAATTAAACAGATTAATTTCAGGATTCCTCTTGATATTAATTCATATATTGATATGATATTGATCTTTCCTTAAACCAGACAATATTTTGAAATTGCACAACTTTACAGACCCTGATGCAAATTTCTGAAGCACAACTTCTAAAAATGTCAACTGTTTGCCAAATTTTGATCACAGATCCAAAATATCTTGCAAACGCATTCACCAAACAATTAATCATAAGTAATTATTGGTCCCAACATGTTTATTTAGAAATTAATTTCCCTTACTTTATTTATTATTTTTTTAATTTCAGCAAATGCATGCATTGCAACATAATTGAAGTGATTTTCCCATGTTGGAAGAGGAGATGTCACTGCTTCACAATACTTGTATGCAGAGTTCAATTCTCTTTAGATAAGACAAAATCATGAAGATGCATTATTCTTTTTGGTTGAAAACAGAGATGTTTCTGCAGAAATACAACATCTGGAAAGTACAAGTAAAATATAGAAATGTAACTTTGAAGAGTTATGGTAAACAGTTTTGAGACTGATACTGCTCTAAATCTGATCAAATTGTAAGCATAATGTATAATTTATAAGTTACTGCTAAGCTACAGTACACTGTTATTTGAATGCAATATATCTAGAAGATGTCAGATGCCATTTTGGAAACAAAATATATAACTAAATGGTGAATTATAAAGCCAGGGTATTTTCAGATAAGTGTACAAAATGGAGTAAGCATCTAATCAAATACAAAAGTTAAAAATTTATCATGCAATATTTTATATGTTGACTAATTATTCCTTTTTTAATGGCAGCTTCTGCTCTAGATTCTATTAAAAACTCCACAAGTACAGGTCTTTCATTTAGGACCCCCCTATTACTTTCTCTTTGCCTATACACTGATACTAATCCTCGATAGGAAAGGTAATCTCTAACATGCAGTCTAAATAAATTCTTGACATCTTCCCATTCTATCATCTTTCCCTCTGTAGTAGTTTGCTCCCAATACATTGATTCCTTTGCCAGTTTTCTTCAATAAATTCCAGCCACCTCTTGTCTATTGTCTATATCCCTAATTGTTGTCAATCAGAGGAGGACAGAAAGGATTGGGAAGAGAGATTGGATAAGCAATTTTTAAAGAAACAATGGGAGGATATATGTATGTCTCTCAAATATGCATCACATTCCAAAAGATTTAAGGATTTTTGCTATGAAATGTTTACATAGATATATTTTTCTACCCTAAGTAGACTCCAGAGAACTTTTCCTCAGGTAGATAGCAAATATTGGAGGTGTGACAGGGAAGTGAAAGGTAAATGGGAATATATTTTCTAAGATTGCAGTGAGTTGGCAGACTTTAAGGATTACGTGGGGGATGCACTGTTGGAGGTGCTGAGTGGGCAGATTGGTGTGACAAAGGAGATGATTTTTCTGAGATATGATACAGAATCAAAATTGCCTAGACATGGCAAGGCATTGCTGTCTCTAATTATGATGGCTGCCAAAAGATCAAAAACTCTAGCTATAACAAAGAACAGGAATTTGTTAAAACCCTCAAATTTCACAGAATGATCATAAAGTGCACTTTCTTTCTTCTTTTTTTTTAATGTCCCTAACATGCTCTAATATTCTTTTCTTTCAATTTTCTTGTGGTTTTGACCACATAAAATGCTGAACAAGACAAACACATAGCTATATACACTGCCATTTTAGTATTACATTTCAGCAATTACTAGAAAATGGAAATCAGCATCTAAACCAACTATATTAGAAGCAGTGAATAGCGTAACAGAGATAAAACAACTGAAAGTGAGATCTTTAGAAAAAGATAGGAGCAAACTACATAGGAAAAATGGGAATTGTGCGAACAATACATACAGGGGAGAAATGAAGTTTAAAAGAAGGCAGGACTTAAAATGTTTGACTGAAAATGATTGGATAAATTATAAGTGATGTATATTGTTTGCAACTGGGAGTGTGTCAGTATGGTTTGTGATGTAAAATGCAACTAGGATTGTGTCATTGTGGTTTATTTTCATTTACATAAATATATGATTGCTTATGTCATAAAAAAAGGGGCAGGAATTGAATAATTTATGTAATGTTGTTTAGGTTATATGATATATAGCAATATATGTGAACCATATTGTTAGTTAATTTTAACTTGTTTGTTTGTGTCTTTTGGCTTTTTCCGGTTAGGGGTCGCCACAGCGGAACTCCGGTCCACTAATGATTGGTAGTGGATTTTTACGTACCGGGTTACCAGCCCTGATGCACAACCTTCAACAAAGGCACACCCCATTCACGTATGCCTCCACACAGAAAACGCTCTAGCTGAGAATCGAACGGGACAACATCTTGCTATGAGGCGACAACACTACTGTTAGTGCATTTTATGATCATTCTGTGAAATGTGAGGGTTTTAACAAATTCCTGTTCTTTGTTATAGATAGAGTTTTTGATCAATGTAGAGAAGGTGATTTGAACTTATATTTAGAGAAAATGAAGTTGGAATGGCAATTGAGAACTAATGCCACAATATTCCCAGGTATTAATGACAATGTGTCATTGAGTTCTGCTCTGAAATTAAGAGCATTACAAATTTGAATTCAACAGTATTAACTAAGGATATGCATGTATTAGCAGCAGATAGATGAAGCCTGTTTCCTAGGAATGTTTTAGTTAGTTGGGTTGTTTTTAGATATGTCAGTATTTATTAAAATTTTATTTATGCATGTTGTTATTATTTTATAATTATGGTAGGGTTTACATATATACACATACTTATTTATATCTCAGTAGATATTATAATGTTTTTAAGTGGTTTTAACTCTATTATTATTGGCTATTCAATTTACTTTTTATTGCATTATTGGTTTAGTGGATGTGTTGTATTCTTTAATAGTATAAATGAAGTCTTTAACTGTTTTTAACTTACTCTGATGATGCCCTGAGGTAACAGGGTGAAAGCACTTAGTCATTTATTAAATGGTTCACTGACTGCTCCTTCTTATCCGAGTGTGTATTTATTCAGCATTGGTGGTTTTTATTATTTTATTTCTTTTGCTTTACTAGTTAGGGTTCTTTTAAGCAAGTATATTTTATTAATTATTAAATATAGCTAAACATTACATTTTCAATAGTGAGAAAATTAAAATGTGCTGCTTGAATATATAAATGATTTCAACAAATATTAATATGTGCATACATGCACATGCATATACACACATGTATACTCATGTCAGAAGACAAGTTACGTTTTCATAATTTTTTTGTTTAAAATTAATATTGAATTTTATATATTATTGTTGTAGAGCTTAGTAATGTATGTATGTGTTAAAGATTTTTTCACTATCTCTCAAAACCAAATTTTTATACAAAACTTACAGACACATAAATGTGAATGACTGCATTTTAAAATATAAAGCTGTGTCAATCTGTAAAGTCCTGAAAATTTGTACACAAATAAGTATTTACAATAGAATAATGTCATACTGTAGTTGCTAGGATGAGCAATCTAACAAGATTTTTATTTGTGAAGGCTAGTCCTAAATGTTACCTTTGCTTTTATGTCAATTTCTAAATGAATAGAGTAGTGGGTAAATACCATTGAATCAACATTATTTTATATATGATTACATTTATTTCTGCATATCATATAGTATTCTACCTGATATGTCCATGTGTGTCTTAATAAGTCTTTTTATGGTCATATACTGGTTAAACAAGGAAGGTGATTATGAAATGTTATTATCTAAATGGTATAAAGAATATTAGATGTAAATTATAAATGGTAAACTATTATATTTCAAGAAAATATGTTAGGCCCTTGTACACTGAGTTTTATTCTAAATTTATTGTCTCAATTGAAAATGACCTAGTGATAAACTAACAAAGAAAAGAGTATTTATTTATTTTTTTTAAACTCATTGGTCGATGGTTGCCAAAAACTTTCTTTTTCTTTAAATGCTAAAATGCAAAATGCTAAAATCTGAACATTAAGATAAGTGTTTAAGATATCACTTTTCTTTGAAATGCTTCATAAAATGCCCTCTTATATATGAAATTAGATATTATCTAGTTAAATCTAAATTAAAGGAGAAGGGAAAAAGAAAAGAAAAAAGAAAGAAGATTAAAGCTAACTGAATTTCAAATATGGGAGTAATGACAGTGAGCATGTGTTGAACAAGGACTGTTGTAGCTTGGGATATAAAAATATGTTGTATTGTAGATTGTTAGTCTATTTTAAAACTTTGTCCCACTCTAACTTAGGAAAGTTATCCAATAGTGTTTTTTTTGTTAATGCCACCATGTTAATAAATTCTATAATACAAATACAATATCTAGCCAACACAGGAAAATAATATTATTAAAACAAACAGTAACTACATAGAAACAATTAATAAAAAAAGTGATAATTGAATCATGGAATGTAAATGGCCTTCAAGACAAGAAAAAGAAAAGCCTACTTATGTTTTTAATATTTCAATCTAAAGCAAATATAACATTTCTCCAAGAAAACCTTATGAATAATGACCAATGTGAAAAAGATAAAGCCAAAAGCTAGATACAACAAGTAGTAGAAGCTGGGAATAGTACAAAATGAAAAGGAGTAGCAAGTATAGTTAAAAAAATCCTTCAAAGGTAAATTTATAAATCATAAATCAGATGTAAAGGGAAGATAGTGTTACATTACTTGTTCATATCCCCCATATGCTAAACCCCTTTTATTGCTAAATGTTTATGGCTCATGTATGAATCTGCAAGACTTCATATATGAAGTCTATAATTTATTAAAAAAATTCCCAGATTATTATTTTATACTGGGAAGAAATTGGAATGGGTTGATTAATCAAATTAAAGATAGGTTGTATAGAGACAACAGACAAATATCTAAAATCACTTTAGCTATAGAAGACTTAGCAAATGACTTCAATTTAATGGACCCGTTTGTCTGGAACCAAGAAAACAAATCAATAAATACTGTAAATATGCATATTTCTCTGCATGCTATAAGTCTTGGTCAAGAATAGACTTTTCTTAATATCTGAATATCTCGGTTCCCTATTACATGATTGAAGCTTTACTTAATTGAAAAAGTAAAGCACAAACTTGTAATATCAAAACTGTAAATTGTCGAATGGCCAATTTAACTCATGGAAACACTTCCCTTGGCCATTATGTGGAGTATGCCCATTTCTCCAATTTGGAGTGATCTCGGAGTTGGTATATTTAACTAGGGGGTTGTTGGAGGCAAAGCCCCCTACTTGATTTCAGATGTAAAGTCTTTTTTTTTATTCAGCCAAGGGAAGTGCTTCCCTTGGTTAAATAGGCTGTTCAACAATTTTAGCTGTCGATATTACAAGATTGAGCTTTAGTTATTCGATTAACTAAAGCTTCAGTAATGTAATATAGATGCAATACCTCTTAATGCCAGGACTTACATACAATGTAGATCCCATATCCCTTTCTGATTATTTAAAAAGCTCCATTGAAATAGATAGCTCAAAGGTTAAACGTGATCAATGTGACTATACAAGTTGTAGACTAAAGGTAAATTTAATTAAAAAAAGGACCTTATACAAGAGGATGCAAGCATTTGTGACAATTAGAAAATACTATAACTAACAATGACACTCCCTATGATGCCCAATGGGCTGCAACCAAAGCAGTTATTAGAGGAATACTAATACAAAAAGCATCACTGTATAAAAAACAAAATAGGAAGATAAAAAGTAAACTAGAAAACAAATTAAAAGAAGTAGAAAAAGAAATTCAAAATAATTGCACAACTGAACTGGAAAATAATATGCTAAACTTGCAAAAAGAACTGTACTCTTTACAATTACAATATTCCAATTATAGAATTAAAATTACTCAATAAATATGCAGAGTGGGTCAAAATACCATCAAAAATGTTAGCAAGATTGATTAGTGTAAAACCATCACTCCCTATAATAACAGAAATAAATTATAAATGTAAAACATTATATACAAACTCTGAGATTATTAAATCTTTTGAAGAAATGTATAAAGTTTTATATGGCCCACAAAAACAAATATATCCAGAGGAATGTGAGAAATTTATAAATAATTTAAAATTCCTGCATTTAAGTGGTCAACAGAGTGATTTTCTTAAAGCGCCATTTACAATAGAAGAAATTAAAATAGCAATAGATAAACTAAAAGTTAGTAAAACTCCTGGATCTGAAGGTTATATGGCTGAATTGTACAAAGAATTTGCTTCTAAGTTAGCAAATATTTTGCTGAAAGTATATAACTGTATCAGTAAATATGGTATTAGGGACTTGTATTTAAACAATTCAAAAAACTATTTTCATTCTTAAGCCTAACTCAGATAAAAGAAATCATTACAACTGCAGGCCTATTGCTTTTATTTATATAGACATTAAACTATTGGCTTCAATACTAGCGATATCTCTCAAATGGCCAGATTTTCACAGAATGCCCAGAATTTTGACTCATTTTTCCTAATAGAATTTGTGGTTTTCTGGATTTTTGTGGCAAATCAATGAGGCTTAAATTCACTAAATAATGACAGGAATTTGAGTTTCAGTCTTCATATCCTTCAGAAAATGCAAGGCAACACAAGACCTTTTACTCTAGCAATTTTCTAAGTTTACAAGAGAAATATTTAAAATTTGTCCCTGTTTTTGGGCCTTTGTCCCCCCATTATTTTTGGTTTTGTCCAGATTTTTTTTTATAAGAGGTTGAGAGGTATGATACTAGCAAGCAGGATTAAAAAAGTATTACTGACTATAATATCTTATGAGCAATGAGGTTTTATGAATAAAAGACAAGTCTGTGACAATGCACTTACTTTTGATATAATAGTTCAGCTTTTAGCAAAAGAAACCCAAGATATACTTTATTGCTAGACACAAATAAAGTGTTTGACAGTGGTGGCTGGTGGCTTCAAATCAAAGGGGGGCTGCAGGAGACAGCTGAATGGGTGGGACCAATAGGAAGAGGTGTGGCCAAATAGAAAGGGGTGGGGCTATGCTAAAAAACACAACAACTGGGATTTTAATTAAATACACTGCCCTGGGTGCCAAACCATCATTATGAGAGTCCAATTAAAACAAAATGAAGTATAGAAAAAAATATTTCAGTGCATTGGCTACATGACAGCTTACTTAATATCTAGATGGAAACAAAAAGGTTGTGAGGTATGAAAAAAGAAATTACTTTTTAAATACATTACTGGAATCCCAATCAAAATCAACTATAAAAAACAAGCAGCACTCAACTCAAATCACTTCTCCTTGCACTGCAGTTCTAATTATAATTTATATTCAGCTTTATAAAAGTACCAAGTAACATGCTGAAAGTAGCAATCTCTGCGATACCCCCACTTGTAAAAATGTTTCTTAGGCAGAAAATACCTGCTGCCTGACAACAACTATCTACTTGTTTCATGGGGAAAACATGATCAAATAAAAGCAAACAAGAAACACGCTCAAGATAAATTGCTTAAAGAATTACTGCACAGGTTATGGACCATGCATGATAGATTGGCATTCTGTTTAGTTTATGGATAAAGCCTGCAAAGATGACTGCAAGTCTCCAACAAATGTAATAAGCTTGTGAAAATACTGTAATCCTGTCCTTTCTGACAAATACTGTCATATGCATTTCAATACCTAAGACTTATATGCAATCTAGTTATGTAAATATTCTCTGCATGGCAACAACAAAACAGCTTTCAGTGTTGGTAATTCTTTAACAGTATGCTTAACAAAGCTTACTTGTATCTTACAGTTTCAGACAAGCTTACCTGATGGTCATTAAAGCATTGCTACTTAAACACAGAGCAACAGGCTCTGGAACAACAAGCATTTTCTGAATAAGAAGCAGCATAAATCAACAGTATAAAAATATGACAGAAAACCAGAACATTTTGCAAACTCAAGGACAGATGAAAAGCTACTGTAGTATTTGTGTCTACCTTGGATGGGCGGATACTCTTCACACTTGCACTGCATAACTGCTCCTTGCCTTGCTTGGACACATCTAGAGTCACTACGTGGGGGAGTGGGATGCAACAAGTATATCACAATTTGAAATGTCTCTGGCTGATGGTGATGCCCCTGACACATTTGTCATACCTCTCAACCTCAGAACAAGAAATCTGGGCAAAGCCATAAATAGAAGTAGAACAAAGGCCCAAAAATAAGGACAATTTTTAAATATTGCTCTTATAAACTTAGAAAGTTTGAAGGGTATGAAATCTGAAAATCAAATGTCTGTCATTATTTTCTAACTTCAGTCTTTAATGATTTGCCACTAATTTGCCAGAAAACCACAATTTTATGAAAAACAGTCCAAAAATGTGATGCAAACATAAAAAATAGCCACACAATACAGATGGTAACCTGCCAAAAAAGGGGCACGTTTTTAATTAGTACTGTTAACTCAAGCAGCTGACAAAATAAAAAAATCTACATGCATTGCTGAAATTAAAAGTAATCTATTACTCTTATCATTAGAATTATTTATTAATTGTAAACCCTCCACGTTTTCTCCCAAATTTGCCATTTTGTGGAGGGATTATTAGGGGGAGAGCAACATTTTGAGCCAGAATTGGTGAAGTTGAGAGGTTTGGATATACCTTACATAGCTGAACTGTTCTACTCTAAACTGCTATAAATGACAGGACAATGATGAACATTTCTTGCATTCTATTCTAATAAGGGGCAGTAACAGTTTAGTCATCACAGTAAGCATAAAGCCTCAGCCTTGAAAATACACAAAACGACCTGATGCCAGTTTATTAGTGTACATGCCAGTTTTCAGAACCCCTTTATCATACAAGTCATGTCTCCACACATACCACTACTTCTTAAAGGTAATCTGCATCACCCTTTTGTAATAAAAAATAGATAATCTAGAAGGCTTGAGTCAAGTCTGGTATCCCACATATGATCCAGAGGTTGACAGGACTAACAAGAGACAGAATACAAAGGATTAGTTCAGATAAAATCACTTTAGGTAGCAGATTTAGGGGACTCTTTCTCTCTGATACCCTTCCAATGGTAGGAATAAAGACACTTTGTTGAAGTTTAAAGTAGTTTATTCAGTTAAGCAAGTAGACGTAAGTGTATTTTTGTTCTAATCCATGCCTACCCCCGAGGTATGAGTTGTTATCCTGCTTGTCTCTACCAAGAAATTAACAAGATCAGGTATGTCCCTTAATGTGTGCAACCTCTCCTTTCCCCCTGGGTGGTGTGAGCAGGCTGCATCCTTTCATTACTCCCACTCCCAGCCTGTCTCTTCCAGTGACAGTGTTGCTAGTCAAACTCTGGTTGCCTGAGACACAGGTGGGGATCTGTCCCTTGCGCCATGGAGCCTGGTTTTGACAATGTGCTTGAGGACCTTACTGACAAAGGCAGGTTGTAAATATGTCTGCAGTTATCCATATTTATGATTACATAACCCCAACTTCTTGGGAATGGTAGTAATCCAGCCCTCCTTTAGACTTGAAGGAAAAACTCCAGTCTCAAGGAATATGCTGCCAATTTGTTATATGACCAGTCTCAAAACATCCAAGTAAGATTTAACCAGTCTGGTTGGCCAGGGATCCAGCCCACAGATGGACGAGCACATACTGGAAATCAGTGCAATTCAGTCATTTAAACTCTGATCAAAATTAAGACTTCTTACACTGAGCAGAGCTACTGCATGCCCTGGTGAGTGCACCAAAGCCAACACTAGATCTCACAGTGGCAAGCTTGGAAATAAAATCACTAGCATCAAGCTAACATTCCTCAGCAGACAAATGCACTGGGGTGGCAAAGCTGATGGATTACTAATCCTAGATACATACCAGAAGAGTACTGCAGGTCTTTTAGCCAACAATGAAATTTCATATTGTAAGTAACCAAGCTCCTTTCCGTTTTCATTGGCTTGAAAAAAGCATAATAATGGTCAGCCAATACTAGCTTACTCTGCAAAAGGTGAGAGTGTTACCATTCATGCTCTAACATTAGATTAGTTTGCCTCAGATCAGGGAGCTCAGAATTTTACCATGTATGTAGCACAAGGTGAATACCACAACTTTGGGACCAACAGATCTTGAGAGGATGCTAAGAGATTATTATATACCTCAACAACCTCATTAATAGACTGTGCACTGGTGGTGGTGCTGCGGTAGCACTGCCACCTCACTGTAAGACGCTGTCCAGTTCGACTCTCAGCTAGACCGTCTTCTGAGTGGAGACATGCGTGAATGGGCGTACCTTCATTGAAGGTTGTGCGTTAGGGCTGGCAACTCAACGCATAAAAATCAACTGCCAATCATTAGCAGACCGGAGTTCCACTGTGGCGACCCCTAACTGGGAAAAGCCAAAAGACACAACAACAACAACAGATCTATAAGTAAAACTATATATCTAGGAAAAAAATAGAAAAGAAAATGAAGGCTACTTCAGTACTATGCAGTTTTAAATTCAAGTGAGGTATAGGGGATGGTTGTGCATTTTTACAGGACAAAAAATATATTTAAATAGTTATATAACTGCAAGAGTTTCAATAGAATGCAGCTATGCTTCTTGATGGAATGTTCTCCTTTCTATGGAATAGTTTGCCAAGCAGCCTTAAAAGTTTGCGTAGGAATGGTGTATTAAAGAAAAAAATAGCTGATTACTGCAATGACAACAAATGTTGCATTTGGTGAGGATTAGACTTCTTGAATCTATGGGCTCCCTGTCTGGAAAGTCCTTAATATATGCAGGAATGTATGTATCTGTTTTATACCTGCTATGACCTAGGGTAGATTGGTGAATATGATTTTACATTTCTTAATGACAACAAATGAATTAAAATTATAAGAATGTGGATTTACAACAGAATACTTCATCTTTAGATGCTGGAGAGAAGATAAATTTGTTTGACTTAGGATGTCACTAAATATTTTTTGACTGCAGAAAATGTACTAAAAAGCAGGGATATGTTGGGGAGTTTGGCAAGCCAAAGAGCAGTGAGGGACTTGTTACTAGTAGCTTCAGTCCTAGTAGTAAAGTTAGGTTAGTCATGGGATATGTGTATATATAGAGAGACAAATTTCAAAGCCATTACTAATCCACTTTTAAAGAATATATAATATTCACTATCAGCATTTAAATATAGTTTGCATTCTCGGAGGAGGTGAACAGTTTAGGAAAATAAGCTGATATGCATAGATGCCCAAATGGAAACAGAAGAGATGTCTAAACTTTTGCTGATAAATTTTATTAATTTGTTTACAAGGTGAGAGCTGCTCTGTCTTGAACCTCTTTCAGCTGTGATGCAAGCCACAAATGAAAAGAAAAATGCAATGTATATGGAGTTTAGAGTAGTTAATCAAGAAGCATATTTTTTGAGGGGGGGAGGGTTTGAAGCACCTTTTTGAAGACATGGGGAGAATATGTAAATGCTACAGAATGGACATAGGTCAGGAATGAACACTTGACCCTGGAGGTGTGAGGCAGAGATCCTAATTGATGAGCCATCAACCTGTCCAGCTAATGGACTATTCCACTGTAATAGACTTGTGTTTCAGAGTAATATCTATGCCTTCTATTTGGTAAAATCCAATGGACCAATTTTTTTCAAAGAATTCTTATTAAACAGTGTTTCCAAGGTTTTACCCCAACAGTAGGAGAGAATGATAAGGAGAGTCAGAAATGTTAAGGAAGGGTACATAGAAAGAAAAAAAAAAGGAGTATTGCCCTACAGCAAAGAAATATTTGTTTTTTTCCCAAATGCACAAGGGACTGACAACAGTTGACAGTACAAATCAAAAGATGAGGTAAAGGCTCTACTACAGCCATCAAGTTCTCAGAACATGTCCAAACAGAGGCTGTATGCAGGTCTAGTAAACTGCTACTTCAAGTCTCTATAGCCAGTCCTAATGTAGTTTCTATTTTGTTGTAACAACAACTAATGCAGGTAGTGAGTCAGTGGCTCAAAGCTCTAATAGCAGGATTGCTAATATTAATATCAACATCATACAGAAGAATAGTTATCAATATAATGACATTAGGACTAGAGAAGGCAGACTCGGACACCTACCTCAATTTAAAGTAAAAAAAATGGAGCGACTGGTTGTCTCCATCTGGTCTGATCATGAATGAACTGTACTGAAGTGGATATAGCCAGGAAGGAACCAGGATAGCAATTCAAATTATTATAGGTAGCAGGATTAGGATCCTGAAAGGAAATTTCTTTTACAATGTTCTGTAACCTCTCTCTGTTCAAACAAATGAACGAACGCTCACAAAAACAAAAAGCATACACACAACACAAGTTGTTTCATCAAGAGAACGAAGGACCTTTCAGTAACAGCTAAGAAAGTATTGTGCGTGCTAGGGGCTGTGTACTACTGATTTGTTTCTCTCTCTTTTTTTTGGGAAGAGAGCGAGAACCAATCAGTAGTCATCCAGCCGTCCGCATCACATAAGTGACTGCGGACGTGACAGTCCGACCCCCTTCCACTTCACTGTGCAGTTAAACTGCATAGACTTATGGGCATCACACTGATGCCTTTTCTCCTCAATCGGTACTGATTTTACACCAACAGTCCAAAAAAAAAAAAAACAGGAACTCGCTGAGCATGTACAGTTTGAGTTCCGGGACTTGCGAGTAAGTTGGACTGACTTACAGCAGCCAGTATTAAATATTTAATAATTTATAAATATTTGTTTTATTTTAAAGTAAACATGTTCTTTTTCTTTCTTCCACAGTTGGGGGGGGGGGGGGTGCAGTCCTGCAGTCCGATACCACGAGCCACCACTGGTGTTGGGTTTTCTGTTCAAAATTCAGAAATATTTTAATATACTGCAAGACTTCCTTAATATTATAAAAATAATATACAGCAGCTCATACACAGCACTTTATATAAACAAAACAGACTCAAAACAGATAAAAATTATTAATGGTACTAGACAGGTATGCCCTCTCTCTCCATACCTCTTTAACCTCTATATAGAACCCCTATTGCTCTTCATAGACCAAAAACCTTCCACCATATACCAATAATTCAAACTATCAAATTAAAATTTACTGCTTTTGCTGATGACTTAAATCTCTACTTTAATCTCCCAGATACAGACATACATTAAATTATGAAGTCCACTGAAGAATTTTCAAATATTTCACATTTTGAAATTAACCCAACTAAATATTTTATTTGATATCTTAACCAGACAAGACAATGAAACCAGAAACATGTAAAAACTTGAAGAAGCAGCCAAAGGATAAATGACAACGACTTTATAAAGTACAAAGTCAGTTAAGCTCTTTCGTCCCAGTACATAAACTCAGGGACTTCTTCAGAACTAACAAGTATTGAAAACTTCCCCTTAAAATACCAAAAAAATTAAGAGAACAATAAACCAATAATTAAAAACAATTAAACTGATGCAAAACAGTTAAAACTAAATACCTGATCTTCAGCATACAATTAATACTGACATAATCATTCAGCCCAGGATATACAAAGGCATTCAAATGTAATTGCCACTTTAATTCACTTAATTCTAATGCAAAAATCTAATATTAGTGAACACAATATTACTTTGGTTCAAATGATCCTAAAACATCTATCATATAAAGAAAAAATGTTATCTAATGTATATAAATTAATCTCTGCAATCAAGTATCAGCCTTCACTACTATACTCAAACTATTGGAGTGGGAAGAACAGTAATCTTACTACAGAACAAAAAATTCAAGCAATAGAAAATATGGTCAAATTCATTCCTTCAAAAATGTAATTTATACCCAACTTATGATTAACAATAATGCATATTTCACTCCTATGTCTCTTAAAAACTTTGATTCAAATTACAAACCATATTGCCCCATTGTGCATCAAAAATAGCAGATATATTACATGTTTTTTGGAGCTGAAAACATGTTTACAAACTGTGATATGCATTAAAAGTTAAAATAGAAAACATGGGGTATGAAAAATCAGCAGTCTCACGGGAAATTTAAATTTTTCATGTAATGCCAAAAAGCCTTATGAACTTGTATAAACATGTACTGTTTACTGTTTGTGCATTAATAAAACTATACATAGCTCAAAACTGTCTGAATAGATCCAAGGTAACATGGAATGACTTTAAAATTATGGCTGTAAAATATATATCCTGCCATAAGTTAATAACCAAAAACCAAAATAAATTTTCCTATTATCAGAAGTATTGGGTTTTCCTTTAGACACTTTATTAAATGATTAAAAAAGAGGGTTTTAGTTACAAACTTTTCTATACAACTATAATATTATATTATATAACTAATAACGTATTTTCTAAATAAACCCACAAGTTTGAAATTTAGTTAAGCAGAATGCTAACAAGGCCTAAAAATATTAAAATATTTACCTTTTTCTTGCTCTCCTTTAATTATTGAATGGATGTTTTCATGGTGACATTGTAATGTAAATAGGTGTAAGTAGTTGTGTCATTATAATATACCAATCCCTTCATAAGTGTACAAACAAAATCTTATCTCAAAAACATTGTATTAAGATATAGCTATACAAATGAAATATGTTGCTGTTAACAATTATTGCATTATGTGTACACTGTGACTTCTATTCTTTATATAGAATGCTTTCTAAATTTTATATTGTATTTTCTTCATTTTATTACATTTATATTTTCAAAAGAAATTAACATTATATTTGAAAAAAGTTAGCAATGCTAAAGGAGACACATTTGGAAAGCACTGAGCATGTGAATTTGGTAAAAGATTTTAAGATGGATATTTAGTGGACTGTCATGGACAAAAGACAAGGGGTACATATATTAATTGCTAGAGGAGCTCCAATATTAATAGAAGAGGGGCTATATTCAAGGGATGAGGACTGTACAGTCATGTTTTTATATTCCACCTAAAACTGCTACTATGGACCTTAAAAAAATTTGGACAAAAATAATTAGCTTTCATCAGGGAATATTACTTACAGGTAGGCAGTGGAATTTCATGTGCAACAATGAGGATGTAGCTGGGGCCCAGAAGGGAAAATATAATAAAATAGGGTAGATTTTGGAAGAAATGTATGAAAATATTTAGTATGGAAGACGTGAATTCAGTATTAGGAACTCTGTGATAATTTTCTTAGTATTCCCCATGGTACAATAACTGGTCTAGACTAGACAGAAGCTATATTTCACAGGTACATCCTCATTTAGTTGAGAGCTTCGGAAATGCATGTAATAAATATTTTTGGTTGTGTGCCAATACTAACTATGATAAAAATGCAGGGAAATGAAGTAAAACTGAGACACTGGTGCCTCCTCACCTACCTGTTAAAAAAGGAATGTAAAGAATGGGCAGTGGACATTATTCAAGAGTTATTAGGGAAAATAGAGAGTACTCCAGAAGTTACAGCTACTGTGCGGCATAAAATGAAAGTAGAGTTTAAAAATAGGGTAGAAATAAAAGAAAAAAATATGGGTAAGAAGTAACACAAATTATTTTGAGCAGCTGACAGAGGTTAAAGTTTTGCAGAATAAGGGGGAATGTCACAGGACAAGAAGAAGCATGAC
Source organism: Protopterus annectens (assembly GCF_019279795.1). NCBI lineage: Eukaryota > Metazoa > Chordata > Ceratodontiformes > Protopteridae > Protopterus > Protopterus annectens. Next base: position 552,587,525 of record NC_056736.1, on the reverse strand, counting down.
TGCAGAGTGCTAAAGAGAAAATAAAGGAATACCTGGATAATATGCATGAGTTTAGAATGATTGTTGTTAAGTAACTGTGTTTTGATAACTACAGGGCTCAAAAACTTTTAGTACAATGTCTTAGGCAACAGAAAGTAGAAAGGGTTGTTGCCAAGCTTAGGGCACCTAAAACAAGAAAAATCACAAGCGATCCTGTAGAGGCATTAGAAATTTTATGAACATTTGTATAAAGCAACGAAATGGGGGATCAAGAAAAAGTACAAATGGAAATATTTATGGAAGACATAAATATAGGAGTGTTAGAACTAGATGAGGCTCAACAAATAATAAAGATAGGAGGAGGTGAGCTAAGAACAGTGATGTATAACCAATCTGCAGAAAGGTCTCCAGAAAAAGATGGCATTCCAGTGGAAGTTTGCAAAGTTAGAGAGAAGAAATTCATACTCTGCCAGGTGGCTTAGAGGATTAGGGTGCAGTTAATTAGCTGTTTCTTGTGTCATAGTGGTGGAAGGTTTGATTCCCTCCGCTTCCATTGTCTAACTGTGTGACTCTTAGCAAGCTGTCACTTAAGCAGATGTTGCTCCTGGGCTGAGTTTGAAAATGGTCCATGGAGATCAGTGCTCTAAACTGGAAAACAAATACAATGATACAATAAATGTTTTGTTTAACATTATTTTAAAAGGAGGAGAACCAGAACATCATGGAAAAAAACTGTGGTGGCTGTAATACCTAAAGATGAAAAGATCCATCAGGCTCAGCTTCATATAAGACCACCTCAATTACAAACAATGATTATAAAGTCCACTTGAACTCCGATGCCAAATGCCAAAGTCAAATGCCAAAGCCAGTAATCTTCCAGTATTGCCGTGCTGCAATAATCATGAATAGTTTCTTCTTGAACAGCAAGATTTATTGTTTTAAAACTTGAAATGCGTTTTCTTTACATGCACTTTTCGTCAGAGTGCCTGCCCCAACTTCATCAGAAAATAAAGCGCCACTAACTAAAATCACTTGGATAAATAGTTAATTAATTAAGACTTAATTGACCAATACAATTAAATTTTCAATTAAATTTTCAAAAGATCAAAACATCAAAGCGACACCATCGTAGCGCTTAACATACAACGTTCTATGCTCTATTACATCAAATTGTCTAAAACATCAAAGCAACACATCGTAGCGCTTAATGTACAACGATCTTTGTACTATCTATTGTATACCACAATGTGAATATTAAAAATTGTTAAGAAGTATTTACGAATAGTGAAATCAACTTATTGAACTCCATTAATGAATCAGAATGTATACAAACTGACATTCTGTGTCACTTAGCATTGCATCGGTAATCTTTTTACAATCCAACTAATGTCATACAGTCACTTTTAGCAACTGATGAAGTTGGGGCAGGCGCCCTGACGAAAAGTGCATGTAAAGAAAACGCATTTCAAGTTTTAAAACAATAAATCTTGCTGTTCAAGAAGAAACTATTCGTGATTATTGCAGCACGGCAATACTGGAAGATTACTGGCTTTGGCATTTGACTTTGGCATTTGGCATCGGAGTTCAAGTGGAGTTGGTTTTTGGTGTTTTAGAGAAGTTTTTAATACTTTCGCGAGTTTGTCATGATTATAAAGTGTTTATGTCTATAATGGTTAAAAGAATGGCAAAGGTTTTGCCAAAATTGATAGGTATGGTATGGATCAGTGTGTTTTTTGTGGAGGGGTGGCAAACATTTGACAACATTAATAGAACAATTATGATCCAAAAGGAAGATGAATGTAAAAAATACTATTGTTGTTGATGGGTTTTGATGCTGAGAAGGCATTCAACAGAGTAAGCTTGGATTTTATGAATAGGACAATGGAAGCATTTGCATTTCCTGATACAATAATAAAGTTACTGAGTAAGATATATGAAGGATTGGAGGAAAAATCAATGTGGGAGGGTTCCTCCTTGATAAATTGAGTCTGAATAGAGGAACAGGGCAGGGGTGTCCTTTTTTTTCATTATTATTTGCATGATTTTTAGAACAATTAGCAAAGAAAATAAGGGACACAGGAATTCAATGATATAATTGGTAAGGTAATAAAGAAAGGTTGCCCATATTTGTATATGATATGCAGCACTGTTTACATATTCACTCTGCGATCTACATTGAAAAGTAAATATGTGTGGTTTTGTGGCCAGCAGCAGTTTTGCTGGCCAGGAAACCATGTAAAGCAATACGGGCAAACGTAGACCTGTTCACTTATGAGCAAACTAGGTCTGTGCTAATGCGCTGAATGCCACAATGATTACCAATCAATTTCTTGTGCATACCATTTGGATAAACAGCTCAAAATTTTAAAATTAACATATTCTCTGAATTCAGTAGCTTTGGCTATACTAGACTGTCAAACTGCCATGTTCAGAATGAAATCTCTTCAAGCCAGGATTATGGAAAGCTTTAAAATATAATGTTATTTTTCTTTAATTACTATTCATTCTGATGTCACAGATACCCATACCTCTCAATCTGCAGACATCAAATGTCTGGACAAAGTCTCCCAAAAAGTACGTACATCAGGACTAAAACTGTAACAGCTGATAAGTTTTTACCTAAACAGTAATTCCTCTCAGTTCTGTAGGCTTGTCAGATTTCACAACTCAGAATCATAAATTTGAAAAAAAAACAGAAGTGGCAAAAGTTAGGCAAAATATAAGCAAACAATGTTACGTTTTACTATGTTTTGAAGAAGACAAACCAGTAGAGAGCAAAGTGATGTTAAAAGTAGAAAATCAAAGCAATCTGCAAGCTGGTAGAAAGATTACCACAGTTAGCGCACTTTGTGTCTGCATATAATTATAACACACTCACAACATTTGTGTGCACAGACAGAGAGACAGACACATGCACACACACACACACACATGTGCACGCAATCTCACAGAATCACACTTTATCTGGAATTTGTATGATTGTAAGATGAGTATTATTGCACTCTAAAACTAACCCACCACTATTACACTAACATGACTGTCTGCTGTCCTTAGTTGCACTGAGATAAATATACTGCTGTTATAATATTGTTTTATAGTTCCAGTCTCTTTAAGTGAATAGCAGTAGTGATATACTGGTTTGCAAACTGAGCTATATTATCCCTAGGAAAATTATATATGGTAAGGAAAATATTAAAGGGTACAGTTCCAAACTTTTCCAGCTGATGTAATAAACCAAAAAACTATTTTCAATGTAGAGAATTAAGACTTTCAGGTACTAGGTTTTCAAACTTCTTGAAGGATAATTACTCTTTCAGCTGAACAGAGCTCTCAAATGGCTCTGAAGCCTCAGAGACCATGCTGTCAAATGTAGATGGAAATTGGTAAATGGAAAAGTCCTGCCTTCATAGGTTGGTACTCGGATATCGGCCCTAGGGCCTATACAAGCCTAGCCATAACAATTCCCTGGCTATTTCTTCCCACACTATTTACTTTCTGGACCCCTGTTTAGCAGGGCGACTGACGTGATCCCCGGGGTGAATTTCCTTTCTCCCATCCAATCGTAACGCTTCCTTTTGAAGAGGGCCAAAGAGGCACTCTGCTTGACATGTATGGGCAGTCTATTCCAGAGTCTGGGGAGTCTCTGGGTCATGAACCTATCCCTTCAGCATGTTTTATTTATTGTGATGACAAGGTTTAGATCCCTGGAGTGTGTGGCTCTGAGTGATTGGGGTTTCTTCAGGTTAATTTAGAAATAGCAAAACAATTTATGACAAGCTGAACTCAAGCAGAAAATAAACTTTGCTTTGACCATGTAGGTACTATAAGAATCAAGTCACTCCATCTTTCACCTTCTCAAAATGAAAAGAAATGTCAGAAGGCATACAGAAGTCATCTTTTTCATCCTGAGCTTGTGTCCAAAACATTTTCAGTTGGAAATGTTATAAACTGACAAATATTTCACATCTTGAGACCCCAACAACTGATACCAGACAGACAAATACAATGGGACTGAGTAGCCACTTGCTGTGTATCACAAGATATCTGCTCAGTAAATCCGTCACAATGTTCTGCTGAGCTGTAAAGTGACATTTATTCATCTCAGACACTCAATAAGTGTCTGCACTGAAAGAGCTATGGCCATTCCTTACAAATAAGACATCACGTATCATGTCTTCCTGATGTTTTTTTCAGTCAGACCAGTATGGGACTCCCCCATACTTCTTTTGAAATCTCTAATCTCAGAGGCCTTTGGAAGGCCTTGTTGGACAGAGACACAGCTCACAGTTGTTTCTAGTTTATGAAAAAGGTGGACCACAGTCCCTGCAGCAAGGGACTGCAGATGAACTGTCTGACACAATCTGTTACAACCACTGTTAGTAATTAATTATGTGGAGGATTCCTGAAATGCTTACCCATTTTCTTTCTTTTGAATTGCCATCATAGGTTCATAGGTCCGTAGGTCTTTACTAGGCTAATGACCACAAGGACCATTGTAAGCCTAGCCATGCATCCCAATTCTTTGAAAAGTTATCGTTCCCTTGATAAGTGTAAACAAGGGCTTGGGAGATAAACCATTTACAAGCAGCCTTTGTCCAATAGACATATAGCTGTCAAACCATGGAAAGTCATCAGACACAGAATCTATTTGATCTGAGAAGGAATCTGGGAAAAGCTTTGTTTAAATGGTCTCTCTTTCAAATGCTACACATCTTTGAGTTAGCACTTTTAGTTACTTTATATGAAATCAGATAACCTGGACTACAAGAAAACTCACTGACAAAAAAATTTCAACTGAACTATAACTTTCTAGATCAGCATTGAGTAGAAGCAAGCATTTCCAGGTGAGAGAAAACAAGAGACCCCCCACAACCTCAATACTGCCACCATTAGGTTTAGACACTTAAAAAACATTGTATAGCAATTGCTAGATCACTAGTGAGCACCCAAACTGAGCGTGTTTGCTCCTTTTCCAAACCTCAAGAACTCTCATTGAGAGCTTGAACAATGTTACATGCCAATATGATTTTTACATATGCAGACTTGATAACCATGCCACCTTCCATAACAGAGTGAGAAGAGATAACTATAAAGAGTCTTCAGTCAGTCTTCTTTTAAAGTATCAGAGGGAACTTGAAATAATATAATGGCCCTCTTATATGAGAAGGAACCTTCTCAATGACATTGTTCCTCAATATTAATTTCAGCAAGGCTCCCCCTCTGTCAGCTAGTGCCAGACAATCCTTTGAAATCTGAATACAACTTGGCAGAGATAAAAATATGCCACAAACCCTTTGTCCAGCATATTTTATAGACAGAAGCATGAGGAAGGACATAGCATATCTTTAACACAATTATGTGCTCTGGCCTCAGTTCCCACAATTTTGTGAATAGTGGAAACACTAGATGACTGCTCATAGGTTCATAAGTTCATAGATATGTACTAGGCTAATGACCCTGGAGTCTTTACAAGCCTACCTCATAGAAGTGTCCTGGCATAGTACCGCCTGACATTAGTTCCCAGTGCCTCTATCAAGTAGAGCCACTTCAGTGATCCCCAGGGTGAACTTTCTATTTCCCATCCACTCATCAAGATTTCTCTTGAAGAGGGCCAGTGAGGTGCTCTGTTTGACATGTATGGGAAGTCTATCCCAGAGCATGAGCAGTCTCTGGATTATAAACCTGTCCCTCCAGCATGTTCTGTTGATTGTGGTAATGAGTTTGAGGTCTCTGGAGCGTGTGGTGTGTAGGGATTTGGATTTCTTTAGATGTAGCATTTCTAACAGAGCTGGGTCAGACATGGCTTTGTAAGTCACGTAGAGATCACCTCTTAGTAGAAGATATGAGACAGAGAATAGCTGGAGGTTTCTGGTATGTCCATGTAGGACATGTGTTTACGCCCTGGATTCTCTTCGTGAGATACTTTTGTGGCCTTTCCAGCTGTTGCATGTGTCTAGTGAGGTACATGCCAAATAGGGCATTATACTCAATCATTAGCCTAATGAGAGAAGAGTAGAGAGAGATGATGACCTCTTTCTTCCTGGATGCAAAACCCTTCATAATGAGATGTCCCACATAGAAGGACTTTCTGACCACAGTGGCAATGTGGTGGTTGAAGGAAAGGTTGCTGTCAGCATGTGTCCCCAGATCTCTTATAACTCCTTCAGTGTTCAGTGTGCTCCCATCGATGTGGTAATTAGGAGGAACTGAGTTTTTCCCAAAGGGGATGATGATGCATTTTTTGGCATTAAACTGAAGGCCGTGGTTTTGACACCAGTCATTGGTCTCAGTGAGGCCTTTCTGTAGGATGTCTACATCACTTGGGGAGTAATGGCTCCCAGCTTGCAGTTGTCTGTGAACTCGGTCAGCCAGAGTCCCTCTGTGTTGGCCTGGGCTTCTAAGGAGTAGTTGCCAAACAGGAGAGGACCCAGGACTGATCCCTGTGGGACTCCACTCGTGACTGCTCAGCAGTCTGACATGGAGTCCACTACTTTCACACTGTGGGTTTTGTAAGCCAATTTGCAACCCATCTAGTGATTTAAGGGTTGATGCCTAGTTTGGTGAGTTTATCAATAACTCCTGAGTGGGGAATGGTATCAAAGACCTCGGCTAGATTGAGGTAGGCTGTATGAACTGCCTTACCCTCATCCACAGCTCTGGTGACTGACTCAAAGAAGTCAACCAGGTTAAGCAGGCATGATCTACCTTTCACAAAACCAAATTGTGTGGGATCTAGAGTTTGGAAATTCCCTGTATCCTTGTTAATTAGGTCCATAATGATGCACTCCATAACCTTATATATCAGACTCTTCAGGCTAATGGGGCAATAATTCCCAGGGTCTGTAGTCGCTCCCCCTTAATGGAGAGGGATGACTGTAGCAGTGCTTGATTCAGTAGGGGCAAAGCCTGAGGTGAGGCTATGATTGAACAGGCCACACAGATGTGGCGCCAGTTCACTTTGTAGTTCATGTAGTACACATCCAGGGATATTGTCGGGTCCCATGGAAGCTGTATTCTTAGCCTTGGACAATGCAGTTTTAACCTGTACTCCAGTAATGCTGGGTGCCTGGCATTCCTCCTGCATTGGGATTGGTCCTTTGGGGGAGAGGGGTAAAGTTGGCATTGAATCTGTCGGCCAGTATGTTGGCAATATCTGTTGGCTCAGTATAGGTGGCACCATTGTGCAGTAACTCAGAGCAAACATGGGTATTGCTGTGATGATTCTTGATATAACTATAGAAGGCTTTGTGGTTGTTTTTAGAGTCTGCCACAGTTCTGCCTTCATAGCTGGCTTTAGAGGTTTTGATGAGGGATCTCAACTTTTTGTTGAGGCTAATAAGGGTGTTTTTCCAGTCTTGGGACTTCACCTTTTCTGCAACAATTTTTTTCCTTCTATTGTACAGTTTATTAATGCTGGGGGACCAATAGATTGGCTTCCTTTTTTGGGGGGAGGAGAGCACCTTGGTTCTGTTGGGTATGGCTAGTTTCATGCATTTATTTACGTGTTCGTATAGTGTGTTGGTGTATGATTTGGCAGTCTTGCATCTATTTTCCATTCACATGGGTGCTGTTAAGTTAACCACCTCTGCTTTTAGGAGCCCAATGTCAACTTTGGAGAAGTTTTTCATGGTGGTTACCTTTGTGGGGAGTGTGGGTGAGATGTGGATTTCCATGGTGATTAGTTTGTGGTCAGAGGAATTGACTATTGGTGTAGAGCAACAGTTGCCCATGTTAGTAATAACCAGGTCAAGGATGTTGCTTCCTCTAGTGGGGGTAAGAATGAGCTGGTCCAGGGCATTGGAACTGACAAAATCCAATAAACGTTGGGCCAGTGTATTGGTGCATGAGCAGTTTTGCCAGTTGATGGAGGGGTAGCTGAAGTCACCTAGTATGAGAGTGTTGGGTTGAACTCTAACATTTTCCATGGTGCTTCAGAAAGTGAAATGCGTGTCTTGGAACATGGTTAAAGACCTATAGCAGGCTACAATCTGAATCACCATCTTACTCAATGTTAGTTGTACCTGACGTATCTCAAATGCGTTATGCTGGGCTACTAGTCTGGAGGTGTGCATATCCTTTAGGAATATGTAGACACCACCACCTTTGAAGCTTCAGTCCATGTTCTGCGGCCGAAAGATGTGGAATGAGTTATAGCCTGGTAGCACAGGGGTACTTTCTGCTGCTTCAAACCAGGTCTCCATTACAGCACAAATGTCAATGTTCTCCATTTTGAGGAGTGCTTTGAGCAAGTGCATCTTGAGATTTAGACTTCTAGCACTGAGCAGCATGACCCTCAGATTGCATTTATTTATAGCTGTTATGGTGGTAATTTGGTCTTTGGGCATTGCCTAAAAAAGGTACTATAGGGGTGGCAAAAAGCCTTAGACAGTATCCAGAAACCCAGAAGTGACAGATGCAGGCCATCTCTGGCAAAGCATCGAGGTCTCTCAGTCATGTCTTCCCAAGCATACAGATACTGGGTCCCCTTAGAATGACACCAGAAACTTAGCCAATTGTTGAAGTCAGTCCTTTTCTGCTTGTACTGCAGTATAATTCTGGTCAATGGTAGGATGAAGCTCAGGGCATGGGCCATACCTGCCTGGGCCACATAATCCGAGAGTTCCTCCATGTCTCTTTTCATGCAGTCCAGCGAGGTGTGTCTCAGGTCATTCGCACCCACATGGACAGTGACAGAGTCATACTTGTACTTGTTGTGGAGTGACCTGAGTGCATGTGTTATGTGTCGGATTCTTGCACCTATCAGCTGACTGTTACCTTCTCCTTATTCAACCTATTGAGTTGGACATCAGTGTGCCTCATTACAGTGTCACCTATGATTAGAGTATTCTGCAAGCTGTTTTGCCTTAGTGGCTTAGATTGAGGGGCACACTGTGTAGGTGAGCTATTTGTCTTGTGATTTGTGCTGTGTTGTGGAGGTCTCTGCTGTTTGGGTAGATTTCTATTGAGAGCCTCCATGAAGGTGGGTGTGTGGTTTGTGTTTTTATGTGAGAGTTGTGATGATGAGTGTCCTGGAGGGTATGTGTTTCATGAAGTGTGGTGCAGGTGTTGGCCTTCTCCTCTTGACCAGATATTCCAGTCATGGCTTGAGAGTGAAACACGAAAAAAATCAAAAAACTGGGCAAATGCCTGGTTTGAGAGTGCATGGCTTCCAATTTGGATATATAAGTGCATCTCTCACAAGTCTGAGTGTTGGGAGGTAAAAGGAGTGGGTTGTCTGTGTACATGAGGCAGTTGCTACACTCCCTCAGAATGCCCATGTTCACCAGGTTAATAGGAGAAAGCACGGGGAACTGACCTTTAGACATGCCAGGAGGGATGGTCATTATTACAAAGTACTGGAGCTGTTTCCTTATATATTCCTTTTACAGGAAAAATGTCACTCAAGGTGTCTGAGTCTGTGCAGAGCACTGCCAAACACTCGAGGGGAAACTAATACATAGACCCTGACAATGTAAGGATGAAGTATTTAGGCAGATATTATGAAATTAGGAAGAAATCAAGCAGTACTTACTGAAAAATAAAGAATTATCTTGTCAAGAATGATGAAAAGAGGGGAGTCACATGTATGGCTACTGCCTGGCTGCTACTAATGCTGTCTCAGCACAGCTTCACTCTGTTAGGATACAATACTCCTTTGCTTCTTCTTTCACCAGGAGCAAAATGTTAGCACCAATCCCAAGAGGAGAAGCAGCCCACGGCCTGTTTGGTGATCCAGTCTTGTCCCAGATGATGCAAGAGTCTGCAGGCTTGCAGCCTTTTTCTGGTAAATGCCTCAAATAGCAACCAGACCAATCAGGTACATTAAGCACAGACACTCACTCTCCAACCAGAAAGAGTCAGGAATCAATGCAGTATGTTCCTACTCTCACCAAGATCAGAATATAAGCACAGATTCCAAGCTGTCACCTATACAGCCATTATTAAGCTTTATTGTGATCAGCAGTCTCCAGGAAATAATGTAACTGCACTCCTTCTCTCACCTGGAGCAAACAGAAACACTAATCCCCAGATGACTACTGAGAGGCAGAATGTGGGCTCTCCAATAACTGGAGGTCTTGCAATAGATGCTTAAAGCTCAGATGAAAAAAATGGTTTACCATAAACACTGCAGTGTGCACTAGAGGAGATAGATGTGAAAGTAAGTAACTTTAGTTTTACCTGTCTAAAAAGTTAAGTTTTAGTGGAGAGTCACTATTTTTAAAACAGCAAGATAGATAAAAAGGGGGTGGTCACTTTTGTATTCTGGTACTATGGAATACAGCAGGATGGCCAATAAATTTAAATAATTTAAGGGGAGTGATTTCACAAAATGATAATTTTGTGCTTACTCACACCAGCCAGTAAAAGCAGAGAAGAAATTAGATATATGATCAAATTAATGTAAGGGGCAGGCAACTAGAAAGACAGTGGTATTTAAGAACACAACAGTAACCAAGTGTGAGGGTAAGAAAAAAATTCTGTCTGTCTCACAAGAGACAGAGTTGTGGTATCTTTTCAAGTTTTAATATGCAGTTAAAAGCAGAATACTAGTAAAACACAGTGTAAAAAACAAATCACTCTATACAAAATAGGAAAAGGCAATAAAGTAATAAAAAATACAACAAATAAAAAGCAAACTGACCTTTCCCTCACAGCAGACTATACCAGAGTCTGGGTGATCCTTTCCACTAATGCTCTGAAATGTTTTATTTTACCTCTTAAATAGAAGGTTTAATTCCTAGCTCCACCCACTCAGTTCACAGATGATTAACCTTGACTGACCTGATCTAACTTATGTGTGACTCCTTAACTGACCTGTTCAAATTTCTGTCTGACTCACAAGAGACAGAGCTGTGGTCTCTTTTCCAGTTTTGATTCCCACTTCTATATACACACCCTATTGCCAGGGAAGGATAGGGAAAAGATGCTTTCTCTGCACCAACAAAACTGGACTGCCTTCTAATTCATGTATTGAATACCTCCTTCATTTTGGAGAAAGGGGTACCTAGCATGGAGAAAACCTGGGCCCTAAGTCTCCTTCTTCCTGACAATCTACCCCATTCCAAGGAAGAAACCTACCCTTTGACAGATTATACTTTAAAGGAAGATCTCAAACTTTTGCCATGCCTTTTATAGAAGGAAAATCTCTTACCCTGGATTCCATTATACAGTATACAGATGTAAAATAGCAGGCAATGAATTCTAATTTCCCCCTCTGTCTGCATCTGTATGAATACATTATTTGTAGCTTCTCCAGAACAGGATCACAAGATGGATAGGAAAACTCCTGAGGTTGGTAATCACCTTTTCTGAATAAAACCTGCCACTTGTGGCAAGTTTGTCTCCTGGAAATTACCCTGTATGCTGCACATTTAAGATTAAAAAAGCATGATATGAGAAGTTGTAAATGCCTCCATGGCCTTATCTGCAAGGCCATGGAGAGAATCATCATGGACCTTATCAACAACAACATCGGTAACCTCCAAACACTTGACCTTACTCAATCTGGATTTGGCAAAGGGAGATAATGCTTGTTAATACTAGTGGACTTCTTTGAAACAGTCACCAAGGCCCTTGATGAGAGGAAATCTGGGCATCCAGCCTACCTTGACTTAGCCAAGGCTTTTGATATCATCCACCACTCAGGCATAATTGTCAAACTCACCCAGCTAGGTATCAACCCATATATCATTAGATGGGTTGCTAGCTGGCACACTGATAGAACCCACCTAGTCAAAATAGGGTAATCCACCTCCATCAGCAGACCTGTAACCAGTGATGTTCCACAGGGATCAGAACTGGGACCTCTACTGTTTGGAATCTATTTCTCCAAAGTGCAAGCTAAAACTAAAGGTCTGTGGCTGACAACGTTTGCTGATGACTGAAAACTGGGAGCAGTCACAGAATCTCCAAATGATGTCAACACCCTACAAGAGGGTCTTACACCAACAAATGACTGGTGCTAAAGTCATGGCCATAAACTCAATGCAAAAAAAAAAAATGTATCATCATCCCTTTCGGTAAAAGTGATGTTCCTGTAACAACTCCCTAGGTACTCACTCAGTGGTGAGAGACCTGGGTACACAGGTTGACAGCAACCTTACCTTTGATCACCATGTCTCCACAGTTGTAAGAAAGGCATTCTATATTACTTATCTCATAAGTAAGGACATTGCCTCCAGAAAAAAAGAAGTTATAACTTCCCTGTACTACTCCCTCATCAGGCCAATAATTGAGTGTAATGCCTATTTTGGTATGTACCTTTTCAAGCACCTGCAGCAATTGGAGAGACCACAAAGGTTCCTCACAAGGAAAATTGAAGGTCTTCAAGGTCTTCAGCATCTGTCCTATGAGGATCATCGGAAATCACTGTCACTTCATTCTGTTTCAAACAGGCTGCTCAGATGCGAGCTCTGCCTTGCATATAAGACAGTCTTTGACCCTGCTTTATTGGAAATTCTGCATATCTGTAAGTCAAATATTACATGGGTTACTCACTGTAATGGCCTTGACATGGTATGTGACATTAATAGAACCTGCTGGAGGGAAGGATTTGTCTCCCAGAGGTTACCACACCTTTGGAACAGACTCCTGCTTCATGTCACGCACAGTACCTCACTGGCCTTCTTCACACAGAATCTGGACGATTGGATGGGTAACCATAAGTTCACTCTAGGGGTTCCACCTATGTCCCTCTTGGACATGGGGTGATAGGTGGTGATGTTGGAAATAAGGGTAAAACTTGGATAGGCTTGTAAGGACACTAGGGTCATTAACCTAGTAACCTCCTATGATCCTGGGATCCTATGAAAATATACTCCAGTCTTTTATTTCTAAAAGAACAGATCCTGCAACATTTAGTCTTAAGGAAGTTATTAATCAGACATCTGAGCATACATAACAAACATTCAAGGTATGATGCCCATATATGCAATCAGATGAACTTTTTTTGTAAATGAATCGAAAACTTTCATCTTTATCAAAAGGAAAGGAAAGGAAACATTAAAGATATTCATTTATTTGGTATCGTGGAGCGAGTAAAACCAAATCCTAGAGGGGAGATTACAGGAATTATATAGAGGAAAGGGAAATTAAGTGGCAAATAAAACTAGCTGTGACCCATGCACCACGGCTTAATGAAATAGTATCCTTAAAACCAATATTAGTGAGGAATGCTACCTCATAAGTACTGTGTGTCTGTGTGTGTGCGTGTTGGGAGATCAATTACACAGTATATATATATATATATATATATATATATATATATATATATATATATATATATATATAGATATGTATATATATATATATATATATATATTTTTTTTTTTTTTAAGCAAGTCAGTGGATAAAATGTGGTTGATTTTTTATTTTAAACAATTTTTAAGGTTGCATTTAATGAATGTCTTGGAATTTAAAAAGTTATTTTTTATAAATGATGTTTGTTAAAATGTTCTTGTGTTAAAAGGTGTTTGTAGTGCATTTCATTTGAGCATTAAGGTAGTTGTATCTTTAAAGGATTGTGAAGGGTGATGACATCACTCATTTTTAATAGTATTTAAAGGCTGTACTATGCAGTGTAGTTAGATTCTGATGAAGTCCCCAGTTTAGGGGATGAAAGCGCTCAATCTCTGTCTTTGTATATTGGAAGAATACAAATAGCTTGGACTGAAGAGTTTGGCTGACTAAAAGTGTTTCCTACTGCTTCACAGTGTATGTTTTGGACTTTTTTTAGTTATATTTTACACTGTGGTTACTTTTGTTTTTTTAATTTAATAACGTGCAAGACCCTTTGCCAACTCGACACAGTAAAATCTACTGCCAATCTTAAGTGGACTGGGGAATAGCTGTGGCAGCCCATAACCGGGAAATGCCGAAACAAGACCCTTTCATCAACAAATCACACATACATGCTGTTCTGTTATTTTAAAACATATCAAGAGATGGGAAAGCAATACAAACTAATAAATCGTAAGATGTGTGTGTTTGCAGAACTTTCCCTTATATAGCCTTCCACGTTAAGGTTTGAATCCCATACTTTACTTAACTAAATTTACCGTCTCTAAGATTATAAAATCTGAATAAAGAAAATACTTGATTCTTCTTGTTTTCTAGTACATTGCAGACTAACAGCTATTCTAATATAGTAATACCTGTCAACCTCCTAGAGCAAGAAATCTGGACAAAGCCATGATTAATGGGGGGGACAGAGGCTCAAAAATAGGGAGAATTTTTAAATATTGCTATTACAGACTTAAGAAGTCAATAGAATAAATTTACATTAGCATGAATTTTCTGAATGATATAAAGTCTAAAACTCAAATGTCTGTCATTATATTCTGACTTCAGTCCACAATGACTTGTAAATGATTTGTCAGAAAAACAAAATTTTATGAGAAACAGACCAAAGATATGAGGCAAAAATCTGGACATTTTGAAAAAAATTTCTACAGTTGGCAGGTATGATACAGTTGGTTAGCTAGCATGGGTTTGTATGAGAAGTGATGCCCCATGCAAAAATTTCTACATTTATTGCAAATCATAGCTTTGTTTATATTTTTCAATATATTCACGTTATACATGATTCTCACTGGTAGCGACTGTGTTTTTAAGATTTTTTTAATGTTGCAAGTTTTGATTCATATTGTAGCTTTTTGTGAATTGTTTGCTAGTAGTTACCACAAAGGGCTAATACCATAAGCTGTTAACAAGTTGATTCCTGTAGTACAGAGATCAATTCCTTCAACTTCCACTTACCTACTGTGTGAATCAGAGGAAGGGACTTAAGCAAACACTGTTACGGGGTAAATGAGGAATCAGGCTATGTTCCCCATTGGTCTACAGGGCAGTATGGCTAGTAACTACCTTTGAGCCTATCTGCACTTCTGGCAGTTACCTTTGTTGCAGTGGACCAGTTGTACAACATTGTGCTTAAGGGTCATGTATGATATACATGTATTATGTCCTACAGCATTTGCTTATCCATCAATGCAGGGTACTCCTGCCATGAAAAGTATAGGCATCATAGTGTTTAGAAGTATAGAACTTCCTATTAACAGTCATTGATGAAAAGGGTCTTTAGTCCAGACCAAATACCTGGTTAGCAAAGTCAAACACATTAAATAAGTGAATAAATAAATAAGTAACTAAATAAATCATATGGAGCTTTGCAAGAGTACTGTCATACCTAATAATCAAACTTCTCAACAGAATTATAAAATTAAGAAGTGTATCAAATATCACGAGCCCAGCACATCAATGATGTATGTGTTGGATGTTGTATATGCAAATCTCAATTTGAAGTCTAAAACTATATATGCCGAGTGCATACCAGGATGTCCATGTGATGGAAAAGCCTAACATATACTTATTGTGTTAGGTTCATCTGAATCTCAATGCCACTTACACCACAACAAGTGCCGTGGCCATGTCTGACACAGGTCTGCCTCTTAGCATACTACAATATATGAGATGACCAAACATGGCAACAGTCTAGACCAGTAATGTAGATCTAAAAGAAGATATGTGAAAATGCAGGATCTCTTACAATGATGTCTGGCTGTATTTCATGGAACACCCACTGGTTATGAAGCAAGACACATAGCCTGACAGAAAATGCCCATTTAGTCACATAAATAAGGATACAGTAGACCACATCAAGACAACCATGGTATCCATGGTGTCACTGAATTATGGTCATGTCTCTCAACCTCCTAACACAAGAAATCTGGACACAGCCAAAATGGTGGGGGAACAAAGGCCCAAAAAACAGGGACAATTTTTACATATAAAAATTTACAAAACTTAGAAAGTTGCTAAAATAAGAGGTTTTGCGTTGCCTTGTATTTTCTGGAGGACATAAAGTCGAAGACTCAATTGTCTGTTCTTATTTAGGAAATTCAGTCCTTGGTGATTTGCGAGAAACCCCCAAATTTTATGAGGTACAGACCAAAAGTATGAGGCAAAAATTTGGACATTCTGTGAAAATCTGGACTGTTGAGAGGTATGCTTGTATTTATTAAGCAGCTACCCTGGTGACTGGCACAGTTGCTAGCAATGTTAGCATAAGCAGGCACTAGCACGGCTATGCTATTCTTTACCTGTGTGCTTTGGATGGTTTGCTAGAGATAGATTTAGAAATGTTTGTTATATTTGAAAGAACTTACCATTTATAAGTCATTGCTGTAAGATTCAGAAAGGCTTAGAGTGTTGTAGAAGCTTTAGCCACATTGAGCTAAGGCTTTCAAACTCAGAGACAACAGCCTCAGCTCAGAGGGCAGTCTAGCAGACAAAGCTGCATGCTAATATAGTAGTCTGGAGAAGCTGATAACACTAATTAGTTATATGCTTTTCCTGGAAATGTCAACAGTTCCCAAATTATTCAACCAAGAGATTCAATAATCATTCATCCAAGTAAAATTTCACTCTATCAGGAAAAAGTAATCACTGAAAAAATCACAACAGTTACCCATTCAGTCCTATATAAATACTTGTGGTGCAGGTAAATTTAGCAAAGACGTGGGGGTGATGTGGGAGTTATTGTGTGTGTGTGCACATTATGTGTAGATCTGTGTTTCTGTGGTCGTAGGGGTATAGATGAGACTGCATGAATGTGTGTAAGTGCATTTGTCTGCCTGGGTGGTCACACGGGGGTAATGTTTTCAGAAGGAGGTCAAGAGTTAGACTGTGTGTATGCACATGTGTATATGTTTGTGTGTGTGTGTATGTGTGTGTGTGTGTGTGTGTGTGTGTGTGTGTGTGTGTGTGTGTGTGTGTGTGTGTGTGTGTGTGTGTGTGTGTGTGTGTGTGTGTGTGTGTGTGTGTGGTTGTGTATCTATCCATCTATATACAAACACACACACAGATATACAAGAGTACATGAAATAGTGTTATTTTACATGTTACTTTGTGTGTGTGGGGGCTTGATGACTGATGAATGGATATGGGTTTGTACTTTGGAATGTCTGAAAGTGTAGATCTGTGCATGTGTGCCTGAACAGGCAGTGAGAACTTTATTGAATCCTAGCCTTGATTTTTTTTTTCAGATGTACAAGCTCCTACAGAGTCTATTGATGCATACGCAACTGACTTGAGGACAACACCAATTGTAAGTAAATATGCATAGTTCTCTAATAAGCCAAAGAAAAAAAATGTAGTACAAGAAATGATAAAATAAGCTGGACATTTTTTTTAAGAAAAAACAAAACTGACTTTATCCAGTGCAAATACAAATAGTAATTCTCAGCTGGAAGCATTAACTGATGAAACAATGTGTATACCATAAAGTATCAGACAAATGATAAGCCTAAAGAGAAATAAAGGCTGGAACTGATGCAAGAGTAACAGATGTGAAGGGAAAGTTTGAGGCAATGTACTGCAATAAAAGAAAGGACCCAAGTGTGAAGGTGAGAAGAGACATAAGATTATTGAAATACATGATTGCAATAGGTGTGGATTATATGGATGACAAAATCCTCCCCCTGGATTCAATAAATTCCATGCAAGTCTATTCTTGCACGGAATGGTTTGTGTCCATTTATCACAGCAGCCTGCCTTGCATATTCATGAAGGCATGCTGCTGTACTTTTTATATGGAGACGAACCATGAATGAGTGCAGGGGGTGTGTCCAAGTAGTGCATGGACACTGAACATGCCCCCTCACTCAGAAAGTGCCGTACACCACTTTCTAAATCAAACTTGCATAATATTAAAGAGTTACTCTAATATTATGCCAGTATTTCAATATCTGTGGACACTGAAATGAAATAATGATCATTTCAGTGTCCACAGACACTGTAATAAACCTTGGCATGAAGAAAGCGATGCAGGGGGTGTGTGACAGGTTCTGTGACACACCCTGCATTGCCAAAGTGCTGTACAACACCTCTGCAATCTGCTAAAGCAGGAACTGTGTACAAATGCACAAATAATGGAGGATAAATCCTTCAAAAGGGACAAGACACACATATAGCCCATGAAACTGAGAAAGATTATAGAAAACAGGTCATGCATTAGGATGAATTATGGAAAGGGAGAAGTCTGAAAACAAATGCATGCCAATATTCCCTTACAGCAGTGCATGTTGACAAAGGCACAAATAATGGGGGGAATAAATAATAAATTAGGAACACACCTGAAAAATTGCCCTCACACACTTAAGTTGATAGAAAATAGGATATGTATTAGCAGGAGTCCCTGTAGGTTAGAAGCCTGAAAGCCAAATAAATGCCATTATTTCACAATTGCAGTCCTCAATGAGTTGTCAGAACATCATAAGACTCACTTATATAACATAATATATATATATATATATATATATATATATATATATATATATATATATATATATTTTTTTTTTTTTTTTTTTTGACTAAGGAATGTTTGAGCATAGCTAAGCCGGTGTGCGCATTATGGTCGTCTGCTTAGCATAGGTTAAACATCCCATAGGAGATAAATGCAGATATACAGGTGAAATTTCCAAGCCAAGATGATGTAGTGGTTAGAGTTCTGGTTTTACATGCAGGTATTCATGGTCTGAGTACCAAGACAGGCAACTTATTTTTCTATGGGAAAGTAGTGTTAAAATTATTTTTGTAAACTCAAATTATGTAGCAACTGTTTCATGTCAACCAGGGTAGTGTAGCAGGTCCAAAAGTGAGATGTCAGTCTAGAAAATATGTGAAACCCCCATATAAACACAAGTGCCACTTACAGTATAGTCACAAGAGAATATAATTTAATGAAAGCACATAGGGGGATGTCATGGAAGGTAAACATAAAATTATAATATGTCAGTAATGATGAATCAATCCCACAATCCTGATACTTTATAAAATGTAATATGAGCAATGCTAAGCAGTTCTCAGCTATGCTAAGCTGGTGTAAGCATTGCTTAAATGTAAATGCTAAACAATAAGTATCCCAGCTAAGCGGATTTGCGCATTGGTAAGCAGTGCTCAACGTCTATGCCTTTAAACACTGCAAACCTTAGCTCAGCATATTGAAAATGGTCCAATGATGGAAAAGGGCAGAAAGGGCAGGAATTTGGCTCTATTTAAACCTTACAGGCAGGAATACAGCCATAACCAGTTGTAGTTCATCCTTGCAGGCACTATGGCTGACGTAGGAGAGGGTTTGCACTTTTGGGTGCAACATTGGAGCATTCAGGAGTCCAGGGTCATGTTTGGACTCCTAGTGAAAGACTATGAGGAAAGACTGCTGTAGGGCCACTACCAGGGCTCCCAATACAAAGCAGAGGCCTGGGACCGTCTTGCATGTGATCTATTACTGGCATCCCTCAAACTGATGAGTAGGTTCGGCACCATTTCGCTGACCTCAAGCATAGGAAGAGAGAGCTCTTGGACCAGTGGACCCAAGACACTTGGGCACAGAATATCCCAGAAGTCTATAAATATCAGTATCTATTAGTGATTACCAAAGACCAGCCTGCGTATGTGATTGATAGGTATACTTAAATGTTTCTTTATCTCCTGTACAGCTGCAGATGAGAGGGCTGTGAACATGGATGCCCATGCCAGCAGGTTGTTAAGGCTGCACTGGGAGGCTAGTGAGTACAACTCTAACATGCAGTATTCAGGGAAAATAAATAGAAAGGAGTAGAATGTCAACTGCCAGTAGGTTAAAATGTGCACTGTATGTAATGAATAAATGAGATGTTAGCAGAGTAATACTGATGTATAGGATATCTATAAATAAAAGTGTCAGTACCCTTCAATAAAACTAAAAACCACAGACAGTTGTGTTTACTTTGGTATGTGGTGGTATGAATTGAAATGTGTACAGACTTTGCACAGCAACTATGGCTCTGGCTTCATGAATGAATTGAGGCTCATCTGACAAAGAATGTGGAGCTGTAAAACAGAAGATCAACTATGTGAAATGTTCATGCACCAAGATCTGATCCCTGAATAGTAATATAGTAATCTGTAAACTATTATACTGTATCCCCTACAGCAGTGATTTGTGTTAACCATTTCTTTCCAGATTGCAATATGTCAAAGTATTAATACACAATACAAGAACTATCTGCCATTCAAGAACGTCAGAATTACAAGGTCAGATTGTCCAACCAAGAGAGTATTAGGCAGAAAACAGTCAAGCAAGAGACAGCAGTTCTGCAATAGCTCATTGTGTTGTAACACAGCCTTATTGTACCTTTTTCACAAACAGGCACTGTTCGAATCCCTGGAGAGATAGTAAGCTGTATGCATAATTTCACCCAAGAATATGTGAGTATGTGTAGAAACACTCAGATAGTGTTAACAAAAATTTCCTTCACAGGTCTACCAGGTAAGGAAATGTTTCTATTAGCTGTAAAAAGGCTGTACTAATACACTGTGTACAACAATTCCACTGTTCAACTCCAATGCAAATGACATCAAGATAAGTACATACACCAAGCAGTTTCTTCCAATAAATGTCTCAAGTGTCACACTGTCATGGCTAGTGGTCACTGCTGCCAATACCCAAGGTGACAGATAGAAATCCAGGTGGAGTATGGCACTAGTGCGCGCACACACACACACACACACACACACACACACACACACACACACACACACACACACACACACACACACACACACGATAAGTGAATATGTGTAGAAACAGTCAGATAGTGTTATCAGAAATTTCCACCACAAGTCGGCCAAATAAGGAAATCTTTCAAGTAGCTGTATAAAGGCTGTACTATACACTGTGTACAGCACTTTCATTGTCCACCCCTAAGGCTGGAAATGACGGCAAGATAAGTACATACACCAACCGGTTTCTTCAGATAAATGACCCTCTAGTGTCACGATGTCACGGCTAGTGGTCACTGGTGACAATACCCAGGGTGAAAGAAATCCAGGCAGAGAAAGGCTGTAGCACCTACATATAGCATGTGTGCAGGGCACCTCTGTCAGTGTCACATATGTAACCTTGAATTTATGATTATGTGTAGAAACAGTCAGGTAGTGTTAACAGATGTTTCCTCCTCAGGTCTGCCAGGAAAGGAAAAGTATGTATTAGCTTTAAAGGAAAACAACAGGATATTAAAGCAGATTCCCCAACCTGCTGACTCTTCCAGTCCCTGTTCTTTGATAAAGCTTAAAAAAAATCACCCTTGCAGCTTTAAAAAATAACCCACTCAACTGTTTTCCCTGTTCTGCTTCCTAGCTTTCTATACTGTTTTTGTTTCACTTTGCAAACCAACTTGAAAAACCTGTAGCTGGCTCTGAAATTATGATGTCACATCTGCCATCTGCTCTTGCTCTAGCTATCGGGATGTTTCCTCCCCCAAAGTGATGTAATCCCCGCCTGATTTGCATGCTGTATAGAAGAGCCAGTGTTCCTCCCACATTGTGATGTCAAGACCTGCCTTACTCAGCCCACTCAGCCTAATAAAACCCATGTGGTGTGTGGAACTCCTTTTCATTGTACGTGTATCCTGTCGACTGCATTTGTTTGAGGGACTGCTGAAAAGTTTGGATTGCCTGCATTGTCTTCTGCATTTTTTGCTTCATTGGTAAGATAAGTCTTCCTAGTGAATTAAAAATGTAATTCTACACACAGCCTCTGTTTGAATGCACTTCTAGCCCTATTTTGTGCTGCCTGATATAGTTTATACTTCTGTTTGCCACATGGTTCTGTAGTGTATGCTGCTGCCAACTATCTAGATTAGCCTTCTGTTGTATTTGCTTGCTGCTTATATATAATTATATGTATTTTGTATATTATTATTGTATTATGGTTATACATTTTATTTGTTACTGCTGGTTCTCGGTTAATTATCTAGTCATTGTGTTCCCATGTGTGAATGCTGCCTTCTGTTTTAGTCAGGTCCCATGCTGCATGCTGAATTCGGCTTGGTATTATCTGCATTTATCTTCGTTACTGATACTCAGAATGAGCCGTCTTTTCTTTTTTTTTTTTATGCAAGTGTTGGTTTATAGTGATAGCTTGTATATTTATCACAACTGCTGCTCATTTGTTTTTTCTAATTTTAGCATGTTATTAATGCTTATTTCGGCATCTGTGTGTGCCGTGCTCGTTTATATATATATATTTTTCTGCTGCACGTTAGTGTTTCATGCAGCCGTTTTAAAGGTTAGAGGGAGTTGGACTGCAATTGCGATGTTCTCTCGTCGGCAAGTATCATGTTTACATGCCCTTGTTTTGCTGTGTGTGCTGTGGGCCATGTTTGTGTGTGCCGATATCCTCTACATTTTTGAAGAGACCCCTCACCCCGAAGAAAGTTTCTCTTTCATGGTATATTCTGAACCAAGTTAGGTACTGCTGTAGATATTTTAGCTCTGTGAGCTGTTCTTGGTATTGTAACACATAACACTTCTATTTAAAAAATCTGATGAAGTGTAATGTTGGTGTAGGTCTGAAGCTGTTCTAACTGAAACCTACGAGGTCCGGAAGGGGATGTTCATTGTGTTTCACTGTTGCAGTCATTACTCTTGGGTTATCCTGCTGGCAGGCTACCCGCAGTCGGCCTGAATTCCAAAGTCTTGGTCCAGCATTGGTTGCTGTCGCCTCTTCCCTGATGTCAGTGCACCAGGGGTATAAAAGATGCGGCTGATGCCATTTTCTCCAGTATTCCTTGCCGCGCAGTGCACGAAGCAGAAGTAGTTTGCAAGTGCCAGTCAGCCGACTCCTGAGATTTTTGTGTTCGAATTTCAGATCCGAAGTCTTCATTTAAAGCTAAGTACCCCATTGGGGAAACTTTTTTCTTGCTCCAGACCGATGTCAGAAAAAGTTAATAGTTGTATTTCTTGTGGGAAGCAAATACCTCATAAGGACTTTCATTCTTATTGTATTCCTTGCCTAGGCCCTGATCACGACATTGCTAATTGCAGGTTTTGTGCTAGATTTAACCAATGCACTATTAAGCGTCGGTACGATTTTGCATTTCATTACTTTGGCCGAAGATTTAATTACACGATGTCATCGGATAGCCATCAGATCACCACAATTCACAAGAAAAGCAAGGAAAAGGACAGGCATCTGAGGTCCAAAACTGACGACAAGGCTTCTTCTAAACCAGTCGCCGGTTCTCAGTGAGGCGCTTTCGCAGCCCCTGACACACGCTACCTCAGAGCCGCAGGCTGCTTCCGACTCCCACATGGAGCAGACTAGGCCGCTGGAAACTCAAGGTATTGGACACTTGGAAAATATTCCCTCAGATAGGTCTGGAGCCGCTGAGCAGGCATCGGCTTCTGAGGGTGTTTTCAGGCCTACACAGTTATATGTAAAACCGACTACAGCTTCAAAGGCAAAGACTAAAGCACCACTAAAGACAAAGAAACAAGTGCAGCAAGCCCATGGACAGGCCTCCATGCCTAAAAAACAGATGCTCAAAATGGCCGAAGACCTAATTACTTTGATCAGGGGTTCCCATCCCCCTCCTGATAAGAGGCCTAGGCAAGAGACAGAATATGAATCTTCAGATCAGGTTTCCATTTCCTCTTACCCCTCTTCTGAACAGGAATACTCTCTTCCTCCCTATGAGGACTCTGCTGCTGAAGAATCTATCCCTTCAGCCTCTCCTCCTGAGGATTATTCTTTTGGGGAAACCCTGCATACCATGAGGGAGCACTTCCACTGGGAGAGCCAAGACTACTCAGAATCTAAGAAAAGGCTCAGAGACTTTCTTTTACTACCTCAGCACAGGCCTCTTGCTATCCCCCTGTTTTAGACATTGTAGATGATGTATTTTCAGAGTCCAGCCTGTCTCCTGACTCTTTACCCCTCCTGACTCTTTACTCCCTGCACCTGTTAAGCCAGACAGATACTACAGGGTTCAAGATTCACATAAATAAAAACCCTGCTGCTGACCCAGAAACTATTTCTCAGGGTCCCAAAGGGGTCAAGGCTTCCACTGCAAAAAACTCTATCCCCTCTGATAGGGATTCAAGGGCACTGGACAGATGGGGGAAAAAGGTTTACACTTCTGCTACCTTGGCTGTGAGGGCTTTAAATTGTCAATTTCATATGCTTAAATATCAGCAATATTTAATGTCACTGCTTAAACAGAAAATATTAACAAATTCTGAATGTGCAGAAAACAAGGAAATGCAGGACTTGATTGCATACTACTGAACAAGTGGGAAGGCATACTTTGCAATGTGGTTTTGATTCTCTGGAGGCCGCTTGCAGGGCTGCTGTTACGGGTTCTGTCATTAGGAGGCATGCTTGGTTAAAGGAACAGAATCGGCCTGATCATGTTAAAGCAAAATTATTAGATGCTCCATTACAGCATGATACTTTGTTTGGTGTTAAAGCAGAAGAGGTGTTGAAGAAAATGGAGGACAAAGCAAAATCTATGCAGACAGTTAAGGATTTCTTACAGGTGCAGCCACCTAGATTTAGCGGGAACTGGCCCACAAATAACTGGTCCTTTCCAGTGTCAGACAGGCCACAAAGAGGCAGACCCCAGCCTCAAGGTTCATACAGGCCTAAACAATGGGGTGCTTCTACCTCCAAAAGCAGAGAAGACTAATCACAGCCATACAGGAAACAGTCCCAATGACTTTCCTCTGCCAGCACCAAGCACTTATCTTTTGGCAGCCCCCTTAGGGGGGAAAACTAGCACTTTTTACACAAAATTGGCACATAATCACCCAGGACAAATGGGTCTTGAATATAGTGTCTCAGGGCTACAGGTTCCACTTTCACACCCTGCCAAGGGCAAAAGGTATGACAGACCTGCCACACACTCAATGGGCAGAGGCACAAAAGCAAGTTTCATCCCTCATGGACATGAGGGCCATTCAGCGAGTACCACAGCAAGAGCAGGGACAAGGATTTTATTTGAGACTTCTCTTGGTACCCAGAAAGGACAAAGCCTGGAGACCAATACTGGACCTGTCTATTCTAAACACATTTCTGGACATTCCAAAATTCAAAATGTTGACTCTGCAGCAGCTTCTGCCCATGCTGGGCAAGAAGGCGTGGCTTGTAACTTTGGACCTAAAAGAGGCATACCTGCATGTCCCAATCAGACAATCTTGCAGAAGATACCTCAGATTCATAGCTGGCTCAGTGCACTACCAATTCTCTGCATTGCCCTTTGGCTTATCTACTGTGCCCAGGGTCTTCACAAAATGCCTGGCACCAGTAATTGCATTTTGCAGACAAAGAGGAATTCAAATATATCCTTACTTGGATGACTGCCTTATTCAAGCAGAGAACAAGGACATTCTACTAAAGCATCTGGCATTTGTAAAAAGATTACTAATTTGCCTAGGGTACACAGTAAACGAAAAGAAATCAAAACTAGTACCCTCTCAAGAGATAATATTCCTGGGTGCAAGCTTAAATACAACTGCCCAGATGGCTTATCTCACCCCAGACAAACAAAGGCAACTGACTTCTTCAAAATGTTGGCAACAAAGACCCAGTTATCTGCAAGAAAAATTCTGCAGCCTTTGGGCTTCATGGCATCCTGCATTCTGCTAATTCCATATGCCAGACTGCATATGAGGAAACTACAATGGTATCTAAAAAGTGTTTGGACTCAACATTGCCACAGCCTGGAAACATTAATTACCCTCATTCCCTGCCTGCAACAGGAGTTTTGATGGTGGGCACAGGCCTGTCACCACAACAAGGGACAGCCATTCACTTTACCCACAGCCAGGCAGACACTAACAACGGATGCATCAAATTATGCCTGGGGGCCCCACATGTCAGAAAAATGTATTCAGGGCACATGGCCCGCAAGCCAGATGCATCTTCATATCAATCAAAAACAGATGCTAGCTGTTCAAAATGCCCTGACAGCTTTCAAGGATCTACTTCATCCAGGACAACTACTGATAAAGATGGACAATACTACAGTCATGAGGTACATAAAAGCAGGGAGGCACACATTCCTACCCCCTCTGCAGACAAGCCATGACTTTGTGGGACACAGCATTGACTTAACAAGTTCATCTGCAAGCACAATTCCTGCCAGGAAAGATAAATACTCTGGCAGATGAACTAAGCAGAAACCTCATGGATCCCCACGAGTGGAAACTGGATCCACAAGTCTTCAGCATGATAACAAGGAAATGGGGATGCCCAGACATAGATCTATTTGCCTCCCCTCACAACTGCCACCTACAGAGATTCTGCACAAGGACTTATCACAAGCAAACATGGAAAGTGGATGCCTTACCCTTCAGCTGGAAAAACCTAACCGTATATGCCTTTCCTCCATTGCCTCTCCTCCCCAAGGTACTCCTAGAGGTCAGACAAGAGAAGCCAAAAATGATACTGATTGCCCCAGACTGGCCACGCCAGCACTGGTACCCAGTCCTAAAGAACTTGTCTCAAGGTCCAGCCTGGATATTGCCTCAGATTTCTCACTTACTGACCCAACAAAACAATCAGATCCTGCACAGCCAACTCAGGACCTTAAATCTGGTAGCATGGCGGATAATGTAGCCATTCAGAACACTCCTCTCTCCAAAGCTGTGATGGATGTTATTTTGGAGGCCAGGAGGCCTAGTACCAGAAAATCTTTTGCAGAATAATGGAAGAGATTCTGTGCTTGGAACCAGGCACAAGGAATTGACACGTTTGTTCCAAACATTCCTCAGATTTTACAATACTTAACTGAGATGCTGGACAGAGGCCTATCCTTTTCATCAATTAAGATCCATGCCTCTGCCATTTCAGCCCATTACAATATACAACCACCTATCTTTTCTCATTCTTTAATAAGGCAGTACCTCAGAGGGGCCAAAAACATAAGACCTCCAAGGAGAGCACCGATACCTGCATGGGACCTCAATTATGTCTTGGAAAAACTCACACTGCCTCCTTTTGAGCCAGCCTCAACAGCTGATATACAATTCTTATCCTGGAAAACAGCTCTGCTCCTAGCAATAACCTCTGCATGATGAGTCTTGGAGTTACAGGCACTTATGGCTGTGGAACCTTTTATCATTTTCCATTCAGACAGTGTTTCTCTGAGGACAAACCCGAGATTTATACCTAAGGTGGTGTCCAGTGTGGCCCTTAACCAAACCATTCACTTGCCTACCTTTTATCCAAACCCACAGAACAAGGGGGAGAGACTTCTGCATTCTTTGGACATACACAGACAGCTACGCTTCTACTTGGACAGAGCTAAAGCTTTCAGAAAGACTGAGCAACTTTTAGTGGCATATGCTGCAGGATCACAAGGAAAGGCTATCTCAAAACAGACCATTTCAAAATGTATAGGCCATTGCATTCATTTCTGCTATTCACAACATGGCAAATCAGTGCCTAAGGACATTAGGCCACATTCAACCAGAGCAGCAGCCTTCCTCAGAGGAGTACCAACCAAAGACATCTTAGAGGCTGCAACTTGGAGTTCAGTGCACACCTTTACAAAGCACTACCACTTACCTCTCTACTCTAAATCCAGAGCAGGCTTTGCCACTGCAGTTCTGCAGGGCCTCATAGCCTCTCCTAATCCTATTTAGCCCCAGCCACCCATCCTCAGCTTTGGGATTCAACCCAAGAGTAATGACTGCAACAGTGAAACATGATGAACATCATACAGTTGTGTACCTACCATAAATGTAGATGTTCGAGTGTATTCACTGTTGCAGTCCAGGTTACCCTCCCACCATCCCCCTTTGTTTTGCTGGGTCTTATCTGTACTTCTCTATTCTATGCAACCTATGTGGTGTATTTGCTTGTAGATGAAGGAAATGATTACCTTAGTGCATGCATGTTTATTGGCATAATTTTTAGCCTATCCTTTTGGGGGCACCTGACATCTGGGGCAAGAAAAACTGAAGAAAATGGCATTGGCTACATCTTTTATACCCCTGGCGCACTGACGTCAGGGAAGAGGTGACAGCAACTGACGCTGGACCAAGACTTTGCAATTCAGGATGACTGTGGGTAGCCTGCCAACAGGATAACCCAAGAGTAATGACTGCAGCAGTGAATACACTCTAACATCTACATTTATGGTAGGTACACAACTGTACTTTCTGCTGAGTGAGCATAGCAGGAGCATTCTTTATGAATGGAGAATACTATATAATTTCATCAGCGGCACACATTTGTTTCCACTTATATGTATTATTAGCATTGATATTTTGCAATAACACTGGTCTTGTACAAACTGACCATTTGCTCAGGTCTGCTAGATTGTCTTACCGTAACACATCAGTAGCTTTAGTGGTGTTAATTGTACCGTGCCAGATTTTTCAGTTATGGACATTGAAATTGCTTTATCAGCATATGCAGTATGATTAGATACTAACTTGATTTCAGGGCTGTATGGTTTAATCTTGCTCCTTGTTTAGCTTTATAACGTGTTTAATGCATCTCCTCTAAACATTCCTGTGTCTATTTTTAGTACCACTGTTATGCAAGGATATGATGGGGGTTCACACCTGTGGTTAGTTGGGCAAGCAGCAGTCATGTTTTTGGACCAGTATAGCATTGTATTAGTGCTTTAAAAACATTGAAACACCTCCTCCATATGTTTTATTCAGAGCTGAGGGGGATCAAAATGTATGAAAGACACTGTAGACTTTAATAGCCAGAGTGATTACTATGGTTCTGAACTATGTTTCTGTGACTGTATATATGTGTGTGAATTTTCTAGGGTAAGGAGTGCTTCCAGGTAATAATTTTTTTATATTTAAACTACTAGCATTGAGAAGCAGCACTTTTAGGTATTTCTGACTGATTATTATTATGTTGGCGGGCTTAACTTGGCATATCCTAAAAAAGGCACTATGTTGACAATGTTTTTGTCAATATTCAGAAGCCAAGTGGTGATAAGTGCAAACCATCTCTTGAAAAGCATAGTGGCTTGTCGGTTATG
>NC_056736.1:552466211-552551211 GCF_019279795.1 Protopterus annectens | reverse complement strand
TGGGTCATTTTAGCTGTTGCCAAACAAACTTTGTGTCTGTGTGATACATGAAGAGTGTGCATCTGTGTGATAAGGGGAAAGTGTGTGCACGTTTGTGTGATAAAGGGCACTCTGCCAGTATCTGCTGAATTTTACAAAACCACTTTTATCTCTAAAGCTGTCCCAGCACAATCTGGTAGTTAGATGTAACTTTAAATACACTATACTGGTATGTTCTTCATATACTGAATTGATAGTCTGTTTTGTGATTTATGATCTAGTGTTGAATTGTCACTTAATTCCATTAGGTACTGGTGTGCCTTTGCTGGGTAATTTTTTCCCTGTGGTTGTGGAACTGTGTAGTTATAAAGACAGGAAGAATTTGATTGTTCCCAGGTGGTGTGGGCATGGTTGCTTAACCCTCCCCTCAAAACCGTAACATCTTTAGTTTTGCAGCCATGTTTGAATGGATTTGGATCAGGTTGATTGCAGTTTACAGGTCTCCTTTTTGCTGGGATTTATGTAAGACCCATAAAGTGGGAAGGATGAAAGTTTAAAAATAAAACATCCTTCATGAAAGGTCTGAGGTGGAAGATTGTGTATGTGGTTATGCTGATAAGAACTGGAAATTCCTATGTTAACACTAATGTACAGTAGACAGTTTATTGGACTGTGCTGTAGAAGCTGAATCGGTGGACAGGTTTACTGGCTGTGTAAAGTAGGGCTCACTAGTGTTGGATTAAAGTACTTAAATAATGTTGTAGGTGGAAAACTGTTCAATGGGTGCATTTCATGTACAATTTGAATGGAGTGGCTTGATGTGTAAGATCTGTATAGGCATGTGTTTCTGTTTCTGATGTCTGCACAGCCAAAGTACATAATTACTCGTGCATTCCTCGGACAAAGGCCTGGGGTCATTCTTGGTGTTGCCAAACAAACATGTGGTTATGTGTGTGAGTTGAGTGAGTGTGGTGTGTGAGTTGAGTGAGTGTGTGAGAGTGGGGGGTGAGTGTGGTGTGTGGGTGAGTGAGTGTGGTGTGTGGGTGAGTGAGTGTGGTGTGTGGGTGAGTGAGTGCGGTGTGTGGGTGGGTGAGTGAGTGCGGTGTGTGGGTGGGTGAGTGAGTGTGGTGTGTGGGTGGGTGAATGAGTGTGGTGTGTGGGTGGGTGAATGTGGGGAGTGAGTGTAGGTGAGGGTGAGTGTGTGTGGGTGAATGGGGTGGGTGAGTGGGGTGAGAGGGTGTAGGTGAGTGTGGTGGGTGGTGAGTGAGTGTAGTGAGTGTGGGTGGTGAGTTGAGTGTGGGTGAGTGAGTTGGTGTGGGTGAGTGTGGTGGGTGAGTGTGGTGAGAGTGGTGAGTGAGTGTGGGTGAGTGAATGTGGGTGAGTGAGTGAGGTGTGGTGGGTGAGGGTGGTGGGTGAGTGGGTGTGGTGGGTGAGTGAGGTTGGGTGAGTGAGCTGAATGTGGGTGGGTGAGTGAGTTGAATGTCCGTGGGTGTGGTGGGTGAGTGAGTTGAATGTGGGTGGGTGTGGTGAGTGAGTGTGGGTGAGTGTGAGTGAGTGTGGGTGAGTGTGAGTGAGTGTGGGTGAGTGTGAGTGAGGTGTGGTGGATGTGGGTGAGTGTGGTGAGTGTGGGTGGCGAGTGTGGGTGTATGAGTGTGGGTGGTGTGTGTGGGTGGTGAGTGAGGTGTCAGAGTGAGTGGTGAGTGTGGTGAGAGTGAGTGTGGTGGATGAGTGAATTGAGTGTGGGTGAGTGTGGTGAAGTGAGTGAGTGTGGTGAGGTTAGTGGGTGAGTGAGTGAGTGTGGGTGAATGAGTGAATGTGGGTGAGTGTCATTTTTGGATATAATTTCTAAATTTTGTAAACTTTGTTTTTGTATTGTCATATTGCTTTACATTGCCCTACCGATATGTGACAAAGTACAGGCAGAAGCACAGTAACAGCTACAAAATCTAAGAGCAGAAATTTGCAATAACCATGCGTATACATTAATTGTATGTTTTTACATAAGAAGCAGATGTCTGTCACAATTAATCGACAACACTACATCAGATTACAAGAAGTATGCAATACCGTAATTTTTTAAATTATGCCTTAAAAATACATGTTGGTGCTGTCATGCAAGTCTGTGAAATATTTCATGTTTATAGTGTGTCATTTGTTAGCTATTTAACCAAACGGGAAGGAAAAATAAGTGGGAGTGTGATGCTTTGCAAAACGGTGATTATTCCCAGTGCTATGTAGCTTGGTTCTAAATTTGACAGGAGGAGTGCAACAAAAAAGTGTCCCACTGTAAGGAGGGAAAGGCTGACAGGAAAACAGTACATTAGTCTGGTCACCTGCTGTGAGCTGTCAATTACATGCAGATAATGGGTCAAATTACCCTTAGCTCTTTGACAACTAGGGAAGGTAGGTGTGCCTTGAAGAACTAGATTTCAGCCTTCACAAAAGAAAGCAAGTTAGCATTTCTAAGAAACAAAAGCAGTAAAATGCACTTTCCAGTTCTGTTCTGTAGCATTTGCACTGCTTGTGTTTGAAGTAATCATTGAAAAAGGATAACATTTTAACCAAAAGTAGGGCAGCAGTGAATGCCTGTTAAGTCAATGAAGTGACAGCAGCTTAAGGGAAAACGTGGCAGATCTGATGCAATTTTTTGGAGACAAACAATGCATTCTGGGATACTTAGAGGCAGAGTAAAAAGTCTGAATTATTTCAAAATGCCAGCCCCCATGTGGTCAGAGTCAGAAATTGCATATAAAAATATCTAAAAAGCTCTAAATAGTCCCAGAGTGCTGTTAAAATGTAGGAAACCCCTAACCATGATGAAATAAATATGTTTTTTGAGTCTGAGGGTGCGGTTGTCCTTTAAGAAGGCTTTAGTAATACATTGTGTATTAACATTCCACTGTACAACCCCAGGACATATGTAGATGTAAAGTGAGGGTCATACCTGGAGAGCAATGAGTAGAGTAATGATCAGTACAGTTGTGAACAATCGAAGCCTATACAGTTGTTAATTGACAGCTTTCTCTCTCACCACCCTATCTGCACCAATAATTCATACACATAATCAATGGGTATGTTTTTCTCCAAAACTACTGTCGGGATATGGGTCCTATTGTTCTACAAATATTCAATCATTTGATTATTAATGTTCTCCTTTCAAATGCTGTCATTAGTGTCCTGTTGCTATCAATGTAACCTGCATGCAGTTATGATGCCTACTGTTGTTCCATTTATGCATGTGTTCTGTTTCATATCAGTTGTTTTGAGTTAATTGGAACACCCACGCACACTGTTAAAACTAATTTTGAAATTTTTTGTTCATGACTAACCAACATATTTTGTAAAACCTCAACACCATAATAAGTCTGGAAAGACAGATCTCGGCAGATCTGCCTGTCCCACCTCATCTGGCCATGGCACTGAGCCCCGGCATGTCTGGGACCCAACTTGAGACCAACTGTCCTCTGGGCCTGCACCACCTTTGGTTGGAACCGCCTCAGGAGACGGGGTCTGTCCCTCCACTGGGAGTGGGTGTGGACAGAAAACTGTCACCCATAGCCAGGTCCAAGGTATGGTGTGTTGCGCCATCCAAAAGGAGTTTGATGGACAGCTGTGCCAGATTGAGGGCTGCCTGGTGCATCTTAAGAGTCAGCCTGCCCCTCCTGTCCTGCCCCCGGCACAGGCACATTTCGAACCGCGAAGGTGCAGTGGTAACTGCCCATGGGTGGGACCTCAGTCCCACTGTATCCATTTGGGGGTTCATGGGTGTCTGAATCCAAACCACCCTCCCCTTCCAAGGTGTTTACCCTCCCACATGTGTCATATACCACCCCTGTCTTCTGTCTTGTCTGTCTTGCCTGTCTTCCTACTTGACTTACCTCTCCAAATATACCTGCTATCCTTCCCCAACATCCCACTCTCACCTTAAAAAAAAAGAGCATTTGTTCCACAAAATAAAATTACGCCCCATACATAGCTGTCCATTTCTCACACTTGTCCAATGGATACATGTAATCTGGTGCAACTGGCTTGATAACAAATTACTGCTATCCTCATCCCTCTCTCAGGGGTTTGAGTGTCCAATTCACCTCCAAATGTTGTAGAATTTCACAGCTGTTGCTGTAGAAGAAATGGACAGCTATGGACCTTGCCTACACCAAACCTGCCCATCCCTAGCTACCTTTCATAACGTACTTCCCTCTGCATGATGCGTTTTTCACCACTTTCCTATCACTCCTTTTTGTTTTCTTTTAAAGTAATGAACGTGGGGGTAAGTGGGAATAAGCAGCGGTAAATAAAGCTAACACAGATTAACAGTGTGTTGGCATTGTTTACCGTAGCTCAAACCCACTTACAACTGCTCAAAAGTGCCTTAATCACTCTGTATACATCAGAGCTTGTTTTGTCCAGAAACAAAATAGTCAGCACTGCCAAGGCTCAAACCTGGGATGCTGTTTTCTACAATCACGACATACCACTACACCATCTGAGCTGAGAGAACTAATGTTGCTTTTTCAAACATATCATGCAATAGAGGCATACAACATCAAGGAAAAAGCTCTGTGGAATCCTTTATGTGTTTTATACAGACATACACACACACACACACACACACACACACACATATATATATATATATATATATATATATATATATATATATATATATATATATATATATATATATATATATATATATATATATATATATATATATATATAAATATATTAACAAAGGGAAATATATATATATATATATATATATATATATATATATATATATATATACGTAAATATATTAACAAAGGGAAATATATATATATATATATATATATATATATATACATAAATATATGATATACGTAAATATATTAACAAAGGGATATATATATATATATATA
Organism: Protopterus annectens; assembly: GCF_019279795.1. NCBI lineage: Eukaryota > Metazoa > Chordata > Ceratodontiformes > Protopteridae > Protopterus > Protopterus annectens. The sequence goes on along the minus strand of NC_056736.1, from coordinate 552,546,331 downwards.
TATATATATATATATATATATATACATAACATGCAATGCAGTCAGACCTCAGAAACATCCCTCTCAACCTCTTAGTGCAAGACACCTGTACAAAGGTTGTAAAAGAGGGATGAATGGGCCAGATATAGGGACATATTTCAACAATCGCTGTTAGAAACGAAGACATTTGCTACAGCAACATGCTGCATTTCAGCAGACAATTACTGAAGGATATGAGGATAAAAACTGAAATGTTATGTCATTATTTGCTGACATAAATCCTTGGATCATCACAGTGATTAACCAGACAAATACAACTAAATTGTAGAACAGAACAAAAGTATGGGCCAAACATCTGGACATTCTGCGAAAATCTTGGCACTGGATATGTATGCTCAGAACTCCTTAGTGCAATGAATCTAGATTAAGCCTGACAAAGAGAGGGGACAAAGACATGAAAATAGGGACATATCCAAAATATGTGAGTAAATAAGCTGAGAAAGGAGATGCAGTAACACTATGTCTTAATATATACTGACTGAAATATCACAAGTCTGGGACTCAATTGCTTCTCATTAGTGACCTCAATCCCCACATCATCCCACTGATATGTCAAGAATACATAACAGTTATGGGGACCAGATCAATGATATCGGCCAGACAACTGGACAGCCTACAAATGTGTGGACATAACACATTAGGGAAACTGCACTCAGTTAACAAGCAACATCCAAACTACCATCAGACTGACATAACACTACCCAAATCCAGCTCTGGGCTGTACACATGCATTTGCAAATATAACAGGCACTACAGGGATGTAATACTAGTGGAAAACAAACACTGGTGTGAACTTGCATGCCCGCAACTAAATGCACCACAGTCACAGCGACATACCAGTAAGCAAACTGAACACTACAGTATAATGACTGTGTGAGCAACAATATCCCTTTTGCCACTCACACATTACCCGTACATATACTGCCCCAAGTCCCAGTGTAATGGGAATTTTGAGGTGTTATGGGACATGTCACAGTCTGCCCATACAAACATATATGGGCGATAGGGAACCAGAAACTGAAGCAACATGCACAGATATAAAGGGCCCATAATGCTCACATGTACCCCCCTCCCTACACAGCCATACAATCCTGACAGTCTGTTACAATGGCCAGACATACACAGACTTTGCAAATGTACAGTTTCCCACAGAATGTATAGGCACAGGACTCATATCTATGGCAGCTTCCTTGTTACATGTCTGGGGGTCTATGACATCACTAGGATGGTAGCAAGAATTAAGGCAATAAATAATGATACTACATACCTCTGAATCTCTTAGTGCATAACGGAGAAAGTTGCTGGTGTAACAGGGATAGTTGTAACATATTTTTTCTGAGGGATATGAGGTCAGAAACACAAATGGATGTTAGAAGTTACTGGGTGCAGTCCCCAGAGTATTCTACTGATTTTCCAAAGAGAGAAAATGTGTGAGGAACACACCAAACATAAGAGACTAAACTCTGACCATTCTGCAGACAGCCCTACAGTTGAGAGTTATGTCAAACACATAACACTGTCAGAGTTAAAAACACACAGAAACTCCATGTCCACATAAACCTTGTTAAACTAGCATTAATCCAAATGTATAACAGCAATATTTACATTTTGTCCATGTGTCTAGAACATTTTCCCCCATTTTGTTATCCTGTCTACACAGTTTTGGTTGTAAGAGGTATTTCCAAATACCCATGTGATGCTGTTGTTCACAAACATCCATGAAGTCCTCCTCACTGGCAAGGAAAAGGGCCAATGTCAACATGAAGTTCTCAATTAAAGGAGTGTTTTGCCATGCCATTGTGCTGCATGCATTTAGCAAGTGGGGGGCACCAACTGGTGCACAGCCCATCAGCTGTTCATGAGCATTACCTACAAAAGGCAAGATGCTGCCTATGCAAAACAGATGTACACCCTACATCCATTAGAGAGAGTGAAACAGTGAAAAGAAAAAAAAACAAGCAGGATATAACCACCTACACTTGCAAAAAAACAGGTAAGAATGTAATGGACTACAGTAGGGGGTATGTAAGAATGGGAAATAGGAAGTTTAACATATATGTCTCAACAAGGCTTGTTGTACTGACATATTGCTGATCAGAACCTATGGTCATAGCATTTGGGTCTGTATGCAGTGACATAGATCATAGGTCAGGCCCCTGAGTCACCCCAGGAAAGGATGGCTCACATATGACTACTACTGCAGTGTGTGTTGAACAATGCTGACTGTGACAATGCTAGGGCAGCTACTGGGATGATGTACATATCCATATCTTACTTGTGAATACAACTATGATATACTTGCTTGCCTCAGAAATGTGAAAGACCTGTACATGGTATTTGCATAGTAAAGTACTGTTGCAGATGTGTGTGTTGAACTGCATCTGATATACTAAGCTCATAGAATTTAACTGTCCAGTGATATACACAGTGACCATATGTGTGCCTCATATTTGTAGCCATTTACTCATAAAGTTGTGCTATGTCTGGCAAATCCATGAAGACTGACATTACATCTCCTTTTTCCTCTGACTGTTCCCATTAGGGGTCGCCACAGTGTATCATCTGTTGCCATTTCTGCCTGACGTCTGCATCTTGCTCTGTCACATCAACCACCTGCATGTCCTCTCTCCCCACATCAAGAAACCTTATCTGAGGCCTTCCTCTTTTTGTCTTACCTGGCAGCTACATCCTTATCATTTTTTTCCCAATATACTCAGCATCCCTCCTCAGCACATGTCCAAACCGATGTAATCTTGCCTCTTCAACTTTGCCTCAAAACCGTCCAACATGGGCTGACCCTCTCATATACACATTGCTAATCCTGTGCACCCTCATCACACCCAGTGAAAATCCTAACATCTGTAACTCTGCCACATCCAGCTCTGACTCCTGCGTTTTTGTCACCGCCACTGTCTCCATCCTATATAACATAGCTGGTCTCACTACCATTCTTGTAGACCATCCCTTTTACTTTTACTGGTACTCATCTGTCACAAATCACTCCTGACATTCTTCTCCACCCTCTCCATCCTGCCTGTACTAACTTCTTCACCTGTCCTCCACAGTCATCATTACTCTGAAATGTTGATCCCAATCATTTAAACACATCCACCTTTGCCAACTCTACTCCCTGCACCCTCAACGTTCCTCTATCCTTCCTCAAATTCACAAACAGATATTCTGTCATAGTCCTGTTGACCTTCATTCCTCTCCTCTCTAGAGCATATCTCCACCTCTCCACGTCTCCTAAATCTGTTCCCTATTCTCAATAGAAATCACAATGTCATCTGCAAACATCATAGTCAACGGGGACTCCTGTATGATCTTTTCTGTCAACCTGTCCATCACTCTTGCAAATAAGAAAGGGCTCACAGGTGATCCCTGATGTCATCCCACCTCCACCTTAAATGCATCCATCACTTCCAATGCAGACCTCACCACTGTCACACCACCTTGTATATATCCTGTACCCCTCTTACATATATCTCTACCACTCATGACTTCCTCATACAATACCACAACTCCTCTCTAGGCACCCTGTCATATGCTTTCTCTAAGTCCTGAAAGATAAAAAGCAACTCCTGACCTTCAATGTACTTCTCCATCAACACTCTCAGAGCAAACATCTCATCTGTAGTGCTCTTTACTGGCATGACACCATACTGCTGACCACTACTCATCACCTCCCCACTTAACCTAGCTGCCACTACTCTTTCCCATAACTTCATGCTTTGACTGATAATGTATCCCTCTGTAGTTACTACAGCTGTGCACATCAACCTTATTCTTAAAATGGTACACAAACACTTTTTCTCCACGCCTCATGTAACATCTCACTTTCCAAGATATCATTAAACAATCTGGTTAAAAACAATACTGTCATTAACCCTTAACACCTGCATGCTTCCACAGGTATGTCATGTGGACCAAAAGGCTTTCCAGTATGCATCCTCTTCATAGCTATCCTTACTTCCTGCTTGGTAAGCTGTTGCACTTTCTGATTCACCATACCCACATCATCCAACCTTCACTCTCACATTCACTTCATTCATCAGCCTCTCAAAGTACTCTGTCCATCTACTCTATGCACTCTCCTCTCTTGTGACTGCATTTTCCTCATTATCCTTTATCACCCTTATCTGCTGCACATCCTTCCTAGCTCAGTCCCTCTGTCTAGCCAATTGGTACAAGTCCTTTCATCCCTCCTTAGTATCCAACCTGTCATATAACTAACAGTGGGTAAAACTGCCTTCCAGTTTATAGCCTGCTACAGACCACCCTCCCAAACCCAGGAACCCCACTCAGCCTTCCTGAGAACACTGGAAAATATGAAGGTCTCTCCAAACACCATTATATTGGGTGACTTCAACTACCCAAACAAAGACTGGGAGCATTACTCTAGCTCCAACAGCCTAGCCCAAAGGTTCCTAGAATTTAAAAACTCAAATGCTATGGAACAACTTGTTACCACTCCCACAAGAGGGGAAAACATACTGGACCTGATCATCACCAACATGGGGACTCTATGCTCCAGACCAGAAGTGTATCCCTCACTGGTAAGATCAGACCATAAACTAATCTTACTGGATATTCACATCCCGACCCCACCCCCTGCCCAGAAAACCACAGTGAAAAACTTCTCTAAAGCAAATTTCACACTCCTCAAAACCGAGGTGGAATCCTTCAAAGCCCCTGGGCCTGTGGAAAATACAGCCCAGACTGCAGAATCCTTTATAAACGCATTCTATGAACACCTTCAGGAATGCATGGATCATGCAATCCCAAATAAAACCAAGACCCAATCCTCCAAAGGAAGACGTCCTGTCTGGTGAACCCCAGCCATAAACAAATTATACAATTGAAGGAGGAAGCTACTACATGATAGAGCAAAATCCCAAAAAGGAAATGCATCTCTGATCAGTATTAGCAAAAAACTATGGGCACTCATAAAATCATCTAAGGTCAGCTTCGAGAGAAAAATTGCACAGGACACTAAGGATAATCACAAGGCTTTCTTTAGTTATGTTAGGAACCTGGGTGGGAATTCCCAGATATGCTCAGAATTAGTCTAAAATGACAAAAAATACACCGAACCCACAGACATTGCCAACATCATAGCTGACAGGTTCAGCACAAACGTCTCCCCCCTCCACCTCAAAAGAGCAAATATCTATCCCAGCAGAGTGCTGCCCCCCTGACATCTCAGATGCTCAGGTAAGAGCCGCCCTCTTCAAAGCAAAAAACACAGCATCAATGGGACCAGACGGTGTACCGGGCTGCGTCCTACATGAACTCCAAGAAGAGCTAAACCCAAACATAAAACTACTGTTCAATCTTAGCCTTACTACAGGATATGTACCCAAAGAGTGGCGTACAGCAACAGTGGTCCCTCTCCACAAAGGTGGTGCCTCAACGGATCCTGGAAACTATCGCTCCATAAGCCTGACTACCTTGGTCTGCAAAGCTATGGAAAGGATCATCACGGACCTCATAAATAAAGATATTGGGGACCTACAGACACTGGATCCTACCCAGTTTGGCTTTGTTAAGGGCAGATCCTGCCTCTTAAACCTGGTTGATTTCTTTGAAACAGTCACCAAGGCCATTGACGAGGGGAAGGTGGTCCACACAGCCTACCTGGACCTCGCAAAAGCCTTCGATACAATACCCCACTCAGGCATTATAGATAAGCTCACCAGCTTAAATATAAACCCCTATGTCACTAGATGGTTTGCAAACTGGCTCAAGGACAGAACCCACATGGTTAGAATTGCTAGAGCCATGTCAGACTCCAAACCAGTTACAAGTGGCGTCCCACAAGGCTCAGTCCTGGGACCTCTCTTGTTCGGTATATATTTCTTGGAGGTACAGGCAAACACAGAAGGACTGTGGCTGACCAAGTTCACAGATGACTGCAAATTGGGAGCCATAATCGACTCTCCAGCCAACACAAGCATCCTCCAAAAGGGCCTCATAGAAACAGACAACTGGTGCCAGAGCCATGGCCTCAAGCTAAATGCCAAAAAGTGTATAGTCATCCCCTTTGGCAAAAACAAAGTGCCCACAAATTACCACATAGATGGTAATCCATTAAGTACAGAAGAAGTAATTAGGGACCTGGAGACCCAAGTTGATAGCAATCTCTCATTTGACAACCATGTGGCCAAAGTGGTTAGAAAAACATTTTATATAGCCCACCTAATCATGAAGGGATTCACATCAAGATCAGGGGAGGTCATCGTGCCTCTTTACTCATCCCTCATCAGGCCTATAATTGAGTGCAATGCCCCTTTTGGGATGTACCTTACCAGACACCTGCAGCAACTGGAAAGACCCCAAAAGTACCTCACCAAGAGGATCAAAGGGCTCAAACAGATGCCATATGCTGCCTGGTTAAAGAAACTCCAGCTCTACTCAGTGGCATACCGCCTGCTCAGAGGTGATCTGTGCCTGACGTATAAAGCCATGTCCAACCCGGAATTAATGGACATGCTGCACCTCAGAAAATCCAAATCCCATCGAGCTATGAGCTCGAGAGACTTGAACCTCAGCACTGAAATAAATAGGACATGCTGGAGGGACAGATTCATAACCCAGAGGCTCCCTTCACTCTGGAATAAAATCCCAGTCCAGGTTAGGCAGAGTCCCTCATTGACTCTCTTCAAGAGGAATCTTGATGAGTGGATGGGAGATCGTAGGTTTACCCTGGGTATCACTTCTGTGTCACTGTTAGACAGAGGCACAGTATATTAACCTCGAAAAAGGGCATAGCAAAATTAATTTAAAATGGGTGGCGAAAGCCAAACACACTCTGGCTAGGCTTATAAATGCCCTAGGGCAGATAGCCTAGTATGAACCTATGAATCTATATGCCTCATCCTTAGCCTTTGCCACCTCTTTCTTTGCCATGCACCTTATACTCCTGTCTGCTTTCCTCATCTCTCTGACAATCCCACTCTTTTGTCCCCAAACTTTTTCTCTGTATACTGTCCTGTACTTCCTCAGTCAAACACCAGGACTCCTTGTACTCCTTCCTCCATCCCCATGTCACAACATGCACCTTTATAGCTGTCTCCCTTACTAGCTCTGTTGTACTTACCTATATATTTGTTAAATCTTCACAGCCACCCTATGCCTGTCTTAACTCTTCCCTGAACTCCACCTCACAATCACCCTTTTCCAGTTCCCACCATTTGATTCTTGGTGCTGCCCTCACACTCCTCTTTTTGATCACCAACATAATCTTACAGGCCAACATTCTGTGTTGCTTAACTGCACTTTCCCCTGCCACCACTTTACAGTCTCCAATCTCCTTCAAACTGGCCCTCCTACATTGGAAATATCCCACTTGTATGCATCTTCCTCCACTCTTGTATGTCACCATATGCTCCTCCCTCTTGTTATAATACATATTCACCACAGCCATGTCCATCCTTTTTGCAAAATCCACTACCATCACTGTCTGCATTTCTTTACTTAACAACATACATACTCATCACTTCCTCATCCCGTCTGTTCCCTTCACCAACATGCCCATTGAAATCTGCTGCAATCACCACTCTCTCACCCTTGGGTACAGTCATCACCATGTCATCCAACTGACTTCACATTGCTCTCTCTCATACATTGCACGACCAAATTGCATAGCATATGCACTAACAATGGTCATCATTACACCATCAGTTTCCAGGTTCATAAACATCACTCTGTCAGACACTAATTTCATCCTTCATAAACACTCTTGGCATACTGTTCCTTCAGGATACCCCCTACCCCCTTTCTCCTACCATCCTCACCATGAAAGCACAATTGTGACCTGCCTCTGATATACCTAGTCATACTCCCTTTCCATCTGGTCTCTTGCACACACAATATATCAGCCTTCCTCTGTCCATCATATCAGCTAGGTCTGTCCCTATACCAGTCATATTGCCAACATTAAAAGTTCTTACCCTCACTACCATACTCCTAGCCTTTCTCCTCTCTTCCTGCCATATGAGTGTTGGACATCCTCCAGGGTAAGCCTGTCAATGCAAAGGCTACTGTGCTATCGAATGACTCAAGTGTGTTACAGCAATATTAAGAGAGTGTCACTAATTTTGTCCCATTACCCACCAAGTATGTGTGGCGTCCTACAGATGTCCTGCTTTAACGAGTTGAGAGGGATGACTGGGCAGCAAGAGTGGGAATACAGGCTACCATACTGACATAGAACAGAAATGTATATTAGGTATTACCTGTGCACATGTCAGTATGAGTAGGTGTATCTGGCCAACTCATAGCAACAGACATGGGATGCAAAATGTCAGTTAAATAAGCTGTACACATTGTACACATGTGTAATCTTAGTTAATGTGTATCCAAAGCAGTGACATATCTACAGCTACTGGTTGTTGCATTGTCTTGAAACAGCCATGGGTACTACAATAAGCATGATTATCAGTTTGAAATCGGAGAGATGTACAACTGTGTTATGACTTTGTGTCCATGCCTAATACAAACAGATATATTAACACCTACATAGCTGTATGAACTCAACAATACATCAATTCTAAAATCTGCCTCCACCAAAGTAGGTAATCTCATTTGCTGGACAGCAGCAATACACAAACCACAGACTTGTTCCCTATATTGCCTGTACAGGGCAAAGTAGGAGCAGGCACCAACTTCACATCAAGTCAGTCATTATCTGAACAAGCATATAAGGTCACAGGTGGATTACTGTAAGGCTAACTATGAGTACAAATTGGACACATCCACCAAGGCCAATCACAAGGCCATCTTCACATATGTCTGCAATCTCAGAGGCAACAAACCAACCCAACCTGTAATGGAGGCCAGTTCGACCACATACACACACAGCATAGCTATAGCCAACTTGCTGCAGATAGGGTTAGGGGAAACATCACCCCCAGCTCAGCATCACTATAGATGGATATGCACAGCACCTACACCCCTCCCCTCATCACCAGTGAACAGGTTCATATTGCCTACTAAATGGCAGCAAACGTAAATATCCATGGGACCTGACAACATCCCTGCCCATATTCTACATCAACTTAGGCATGTGCTCCCAGCTCCATTACACAGTGTAGTCACACCAGGCTTCAGCATTATCCACACCCCATTCACATGAAAGATGACCAATGTCATCCCTCTATACAGACCTGAATGAGGAATAGAAGATTATGAAATTAACTGGCCCTCATTGGGGGGGATATGACACATCAGGACCAGGAGAGCAATGCAAGCTGATACTGCTCTGATCAATTACAGGGGTATGGTGTGGTTGTGAGTGGTGGCTACTGGTATTCATTGTAGATGTGCAGGTTCTGTACATACTGTTCCCAAATGTATGAGGTTCTGTGATGTGGTTCTCTGTTTATGTCTTGCAGGTGCAATGTCACATCAGCAAAGGGCAAATTCTTTCAGCGGCTGAGACAAATATAATTACAGAAGCCATATTACAGAACCATGTGATAATGTTTGGCCGGAGTCAGAAACATTTTCGGGAGAGGACCACCCTGTGGGATGACCTTGTCCACAGGGTAAATTATGTCAGCCTACATGCATGTACATATGAGCAGGTCTGGCATCGTGCAACCGACCTCATACGCCATGCCCTGCAAATGGGTGCCGCTGTGGCCAGGGACCGCACAGTCACTGGTGGGGGCCTAGCCATGCAGCCTCCATTGACACCCACTGAGGAGCTCCTCACCAACCTTGTGGCACCCATCCCAGTACAACATCAGGGTACAGACCCCCACATGCTGGAGGTGGGTGGCACCCAGACAATGGAAGAGGACCATGCAGGTAAGGCCCTAGTGGAGATTACTAGACTAGTGTAGCAGACATACTTTTATCTGTAGAGTATCTACATACATGTGTCAGGTCAGATTGCAGTTGTGGATGGGGTTTTCTAATGCACAGACGTGCACATCTATGGTGAAGGACAGCAAATTGTGTAGTATTTGGGGTTGTACTAGAAATGTGCAGACATGCTGCATCCATCCTGTACCAGTGCCACATATAAGTCTGCTGACAATGCCTCTCTCACACAACTACCTAGGTCCCTCTTGTCTGCATGTGGGACAGCGGCCTGAAGCTGGTGAGTATGGAATTGTTCTGTTGTGGTTTTCCAATACCTCAGACATGTGAAGGGCATGCAATTTGCCATGCACTCAACTGTCACTCATAGCCGTATTGCTTTATGTGCATGTTCACTTGTGGTGGGGTTAACTGCATTGCATCTTAGTGGTCAACACAGGAGCCTATCTGAAGAGAATGTAAAATTCCTGTAGCATATCTCACAACCTGTCAGTGCGAGACTTCTGGATAGAGACCAACAAAATGAGGGGGGGGGACAAATGACCTAAGGCAGGGACATATGTGAAACATTATTCTTATACAGTGCATGTAAACAGTATAAACACCCCTGTTAAGATAACAGGTGTTCATTATATATAGAAATTGAGACCACAATATGTCAGTCCACACCTTTTCCAACCTTTAATGTGACTCATAACATGAACAATTCACTTGTAGAACCAACCAATCTGTTGGGCACCAAATATGGATTATATAAATTTTACAATAAGCTGAATGCATAAGTGTGCACACCCTTCAAATAATATTTTATTGCAGCAGCTTGTGATCTACTGACAGCAATCAGTCTGCTTGGGTACACACCTGCCATCAAGTAAAGGCACTCTGAGTAACACCAAATAACAGTCTGCTGTCCAAGTAGGATATTCATGACATTTGCTTAGTTGCCTGCAACAGCAACAGCCATGGCTTGCAGACAGCTTAAACGGCAGTAAAGAGATCTCATATCTGAAAAGTATCAGTCAGGAGTAGGGTACAACAACATTACCACAGCATTGCATACACCATGGAACACAGTAAAGATACTCATCAAAAGGTGGAATGAATATGGGACAACAGTGCTTTTAAAAAGAATCCGATGTCCCTCCAAAACTGATGAAAATACATGTCCAAACCAGAACAGGGATTCTACCAGGAGACATACAGCAAAACTGAAGGAGTTGCAGAAATCTCTTGCAAGTACTGGTGTTGTGTACAACATATGAAAAAATATTCCCGAATTCTGCATAAGTCTGGCCTTTGGGGTAGGGTCAGACGATGGAAGCATTTCTCCACACCAAAAAACATCCAGGGGTGGATACAATTTCCAATACAGCACATCAAGTCTCCCAAAGGCATGTGTGAAAGTGTGTTATGGTGTAATGAGACTATGGATCGACCTCACAGCCACAATACTAAAAGGTACATGTGGTGCACAAGCAACACCTCTCTTCACCTGAAGGCCACCATCCCCATGGTGAATCACGCTGGTTGCATTGGCATGCTCTGGGGATGCTGTTCCAAAGTTGGAACTGAGCCTGTAGTCACAGTGCTGGGAATTCTGAAAAGTTACAAATAACATTCACATCTGGCCTAAATCCATTGGATGTCTGCAAGAACACTGAGGATGGGGAGGGTGTCAGCCTTCAACATACCAAAGACCTAAAGCATACATCCAAAGCTACCTAAGAATGGCTCCACCTGAACACACTCATGGTTATGGATTGGCCCAGCCAGAGCCTAGACCTAAACCCAATAGCAAAACCCGAGTGTGACCTGACGAGGGCTGTACACATGAGCTGCCCTTGCAATCTGCCAGAATTGGGGGACCTTGGGAAGGAAGAGTGGCCAAATAATGCCAAGTCAAGATGTGCCATGCAGATATACACCTTCCCAAAAAGAATGTATGCTATAAGTCACTTACAAGGTGCTTCAACAAAGTATAATTTTAAGGGTGTGCACACTTATGCAACCACCATATTGTACATATATCATTCATTATATTTTGCACATAACAAATTTGTTTGCTTATCAACTGGATTGCATAGGTCATATGTCACATGAAAGGTGGGTAATATTTTTAATGCATTATTGCAATCTCATTTTATATATTACAAGAACATGACATATCAAAAGGGTTGTATACACTTAACATATCCACTGTAAGCTTAGAAGGTTGGTGGTGTAACAGGAATTGTGTGACCATACATTGACTGGTGGTTTGGAGGTCTGAAACTCAAATGTATGTCATTAATTAGTGATATCACTCCTCGGATAATCCCAGTTATGTATCAAGCTAACACAGGGGTTATGAGAAACAGAGCAAACATATGAGCCAGACATGTACAGATCCTGCAAGGATCTGTACAGTTGTGAGGTATGTTCTGTAGTACTTGCCACTGTGCTATACAGGTGAACAGCAATAATAGTCTGCGCTGGGAAAGGGCAATCACCTACTAACACTACTCATGTATCCTAGAGCTCTATATTGTTAGTTACATGGAGTAAAACTGGCTGCAATGCATAAAGTTGAGGGCTGTGTGTCATGCGTGTCACCATTTGGGTACTGTGAGGTCTGTATAACAGATTTGTGCCATCTCACCTGTAAGTGTGAAGTGTGTTTGTGTGCATGTGCATGTGTGTGTGTGTGTGTGTGTGTGTGTGTGTGTGTGTGTGTGTGTGTGTGTGTGTGTGTGTATGTGCATGCATGTACCAGCCAACCTCAAAGTACAGGTATTAATGTACATATGTTGTCTTCCCCGCACAGGTGGTGATGGGGTTTGGGGTCCCTCCCACTTGGAAACTGATGCCATTGTCTTTGCAGACTCTGACAATGATGACAGGAATAGTGAGGTACAGGTGGGGTTGTTAGAGGCTGAATATGTGCCATTGGTTGTCATCCCACTGTTGTCCACACCATCCCCACACACAGTGACAATGCCCACACATACCCTATCACCAGTGGCCAGAGATAATGGACAAATGGCAGGTGGTGGCATGGAATTGTGTTATGTGGGAGGAGGAGAGGGTTGTCTGTGTACATGAGGCAATTGTAACATTGCCTCAATATTCCCAGATTCACCAACTGGACAGGAGAGGACGCCAGCATCTGGCCCTTCGACATGCTAGAGAAATTAAGTTGTTAGGGGTGTAACTGAATAAGAGAGGACTTAGTAAATCTTCTTTTCAGGTTTAGCACTTCTGTATTATACAAAGTCCCTCACTAGTGAAACCCCCCCCCCCAGGAGTACCCACTTCCTTACTAAGTCCTCTCTTATTCAGTTACACCCCTAACAACTTAATTTCTCTAGCATGTCGAAGGGCCAGATGCTGGCGTCCTCTCCTGTCCAGTTGGTGAATCTGGGAATATTGAGGCAATGTTACAATTGCCTCATGTACACAGGCAACCCTCTCCTCCTCCCACATAACCCAAATACTTGCGAGAGATGCAGCTATTTGGCCAAACTGGAGGCTGAGCTCTCTCAACTCAGGACTGGCAAGACCAGACAGGAGGAGAAGGCAACTACACACACCACAAAACCAGTCTCACATAAAGCTATCACAACAATGAATCAAACACATAAACACACAAAGACATACTCGGAGGCTCTGAGCAAAAATTTACCTAAACAGCAGAGGCCTCCAAAGCAGACACCCAAGCAACTGCCACCTCATGACACACCACACGCAACACATAAACCACAAAATCAGTGTGGAAAGCAGTCACAGCCCTTAAGGCCAAATACAACACCAAACATACTTGTCATAGGTGACTCCATAGTCAGACACACTGACGTCCCACTCACCAGGCTGAATAAGGAGAGGGTCACAGTAAGCTGCCTATCGGGCGCTAGAATCCGCCACATAACACAAGCACTCGGGTCTCCACAGCAAGTACAAATATGACACAGTCATTGTCCATGCTGGTGTGAACGACCTGAGACGTACCTCCCTGGACTACATGAAAAGAGACATAGAGGAGCTCTCTGATTATGTAGCCCAGGCAGGTATGACCCTGACCCTGAGCAGTATCCTTCCTTCACCAAGAATGATGCCACAACATAGAGACAAGATGATCAGCTTTAACAATTGGCTTAATTTCTGGTGTCATTCAAAGGGGATCCAGTGTCTGTCTGCCTGGGATGACATGCTTGACAAGCCACGCTGCTTCAAGGGACAGCTTGCACCTGTCACCCTGGGATTCCAGATATTGGCTAAGGCTCTTGCCACCCCATAGTGCCTTTTTAGGCAAGGCTCAAATTCTAAACCTACCACCCTAGAAAACAAAATGGGAAGAAACTAAGGGTAATGCTGCTCAATGCCAGAAGTCTAAATCTCAAAATGCACGCACTCGAGGCCCTTCTCAGTATGGAGAACATCGATGTCTGTGCTGTAACTGAAACCTGGTTCAAGGCTCTTGAGGGCACCGCACTATCAGGTTTTACCTCATCTCATGCGTTCGGCCCCAGAACCGGACCACACCACAAAAGGAGGGTGTATCCATATTCATCAAGGATACCCACACCTCCAGGTTGGTGGCAACGCACGAAGCATCGGAAACCATCCAGGTGCAATTAACCATAGGCAAAACTGCTCTACAATTTGTAGCATGCTACAGGCCACCCTCTCAAACTCAGGAACCCCACACAGCCTTCCTGAAGACACTGGAGGGTATAAATGTATCTCCAAACACCATTATATTGGGTGACTTCAACTACCCGAATATAGACTGGGAACATTACTCAAGCCCCAACTTTTTAGCCCAAAGGTTCCTGGAGTTCATAAATTCAAATGCCATGGAACAACTAGTCACTGTCCCCACAAGAGGAGAAAATATACTAGATCTCATCATCATAAACATGGGGACAAAATGCTCCACACCGGAAGTATATCCCTCATTGGTGAGATCAGATCATAAACTAATCTCACTGGAAATCCACATCCCGCCCCCACCCCAAACAAAAAAGGCCACAGTGAAGAACTTCTCTAAAGCAAACTTCACACTACTCAAGACTGGTGTGGTATCCTTCAAGGCCCCCGAGCCTGTGGAAACCACAACCCAAGATGCGGAAGCCCTTACAAATGCCTTCTACGAACACCTCCAGGACTGCATGGATCAGGCAATCCCTAATAAAACCAAGACTCTTTCCACCAAGGGCAAACGTCCAGTCTGGTGGACCCCAGCCATAAACAAACTTTACAATAAGAGGAGAAAGCTGTTACATGATAGAGCAAAATCCATAAAAGAGAAGACACCCTTGATCATTATTAGTAAAAAAATACGAGCACTCATAAAATCATCCAAGGCCAACTTTGAGAGAAAAATTGCCACAGATTCAAAAGACAATCATAAGGCCTTCTTCAGCTATGTTAGAAACCTGGGTGGAATCTCCCAGATATGCTCAGAATTAGTCCAAAATGATACAAAAATCACTGAACCCACAGACATTGCCAACATACTGGCAGACAGATTCAGTGCAAACTTCACCCCCCTCTCCCCCCCAAAAGGAGAGATAACTATCCCAGTGGAGTGTAGCCTCCCAGACATCTCAAATGCGCAGGTAAAAGCTGCTCTCTCTAAAGCTAAAAACACAGCATCAATGGGACCGGATGGTGTCCCCGGCTGTGTGCTACACGAACTCAATGAGGAACTAAACCCGCACATAAGGCAGCTGTTTAATCTTAGCCTTACCACAGGATACGTGCTAAAGGAGTGGCATACGGCAACTGTGGTCCCACTCCACAAAGGCGGTGCCTCTACGGACCCTGGTAATTACCGCCCCATAAGCTTAACAAGCCTGGTCTGCAAAGCTATGGAGAGGATCATAATGGAACTAATAAACAAAGACATAGGGGACTTGCAGACATTGTCAAGGGCAGATCATGCCTTTTGAACTTGGTCGACTTCTTCGAAACAGTCACCAAGGCCATTGATGAGGGAAAGGCAGTCCATACAGCCTACCTTGACCTTGCAAAAGCTTTCGACACAATACCCCACTCAGGTATTATAGAGAAACTTACCAGCTTAAATGTAAACCCATATGTCACAAGATGGGTTGCAAACTGGCTAAAGGACAGAACCCACAGGGTTAGAGTTGCTGGCACCATGTCAGACTCCAAGCTGGTCACAAGTGGTGTCCCACAGGGCTCAGTCCTTGTCCCCCTGTTGTTCGGCTTCTACTTCTCAGAAGTACAGGCAAACATAGGAGGACTATGGCTGACAAAGTTTGCAGATGACTGCAAACTGGGCGCCATAGTGGAAAGTACATCGGACACAGATATCCTTCAGAGGGGTCTCACGGAAACTGATAGCTGGTGCCAGAGCCATGGCCTGAAGTTAAATGCCAAAAAATGTATAGTCATACCCTTTGGGGAAAACAAGGTAACCCCAAGCTACCATATAGGTGGCAATCCACTAAGCACAGAAGAGGTTATCAGGGACCTGGGGACCCAGGTTGACAGTGGCCTTTCTTTTGACACTCACATTGCTAAAGTGGTTAGAAAGACCTTCTACATTGCCCACCTGATCATGAAGGGATTCACATTCAGATCAAGTGAGGTCATTGTTCCCCTGTACTCTTCACTTATCAGACCAATGATCGAGTACAATGCCCCATTCGGGATGTATCTCACCCG
Source organism: Protopterus annectens (assembly GCF_019279795.1). Taxonomy (NCBI): domain Eukaryota; kingdom Metazoa; phylum Chordata; order Ceratodontiformes; family Protopteridae; genus Protopterus; species Protopterus annectens. Next base: position 552,529,792 of record NC_056736.1, on the reverse strand, counting down.
ACACCTGCAGCAATTGGAGAGACCCCAAAAGTTCCTCACCAAAAGGATAAAGGGATTCCAAAATCTGTCATATGCTGCCAGACTGAAGAAACTCCAGCTCTATTCAGTCGCATACCGTCTGCTCAGAGGTGACCTGTGCTGACATACAAGGCCATGTCCAACCCAGAATTAATGGACATGCTCCACCTCAAAAAATCCAAATCTACCAGATCCACTAGAGCAAGCGACTTAAACCTTAGCACGGATATAAATAAGACATGCTGGAGGGATAGATTTGTCACTCAGAGACTCCCTATGCTGTGGAATAAAATCTCGGTCCATGTGAGGAAGAGCACCTCGCTGGCTCTGTTCAAGAGAAATCTTGACCGGTGGATGGGAGATCGTAGGTTTACCCAGGGAATCATCTCTGTGTCACTGCTGGACAGAGGCACAACAAACTAATGGGCACAATATTTTTTAACATAAGGGGTGGCGTAAGCCACAAAACTTTGGGCTAGGCTTATAAATGCCTTAGGGCAGATAGCCTAGTATAAACCTATGAACCTATGAACCTATGTGATGACTATGGCAAGTGTGAGTGTAGTCACTGGCCATAGCCAGAGTGCAGACGAGGTCCAAGACAGGTGGATGGTCAGGGATGATTGCAGGAGGACTGCTGCTCATCAAACCACTGTTACAAGTGACACAGCAGATGTCACCAGACACATGTTTTGGGCTGTCATGGATGCAGAGGCACATAGTGAATGCCACACCAGACAGATACACAGAGTGGTGGATGCATCTCTTCCTGATTTACATGGCGACATATATTATCTTGTTGAGGCCACACATCAAAATACAAGGTCATGAATAGATGGTGGGGTGAGACCTTGGCATTCCTCAACCATGGCATGTCTGTGCTAGAGGGTGTGGTGGGAAATGGGCATTGGCCATGTTGATGTAGGTCAGCACCAACAACAGCTGAGACTCTACGGGGCCATGCACCTTCACACTCCTGTAGTGGCAGTGACACCAGCACTAATGAAGGGGGGTTGCTGTCCACATCACACCATAGCAGGCCAAGAGCCCATGGTCCTGGCCAGTCCCATCAGGGACACAGATCTAGCAGACAGCAGTTACCATCAGGATGCAGTACTTCATCTGGCCTTGGATCTGGTGGTACCAGTGATACCCCTGGCAGGACCAGTTTCCATGTGCGTGGCTGGAGACAGTGAACTGGACACCCTGGCATATACGGTAGACAGCTGTCCAACATACACCTGTGTAGGAGCAGCCACATGGTGTGGCTGTGTGCATACATATACACGCACATTTGTATCACAGGCAGGTTACCTCCAGACACACACACGCAGCACTTCTGCACAGACCATCTATCAGATACCCCTCCAAACACACACATATGATGTCAACTTTATGGCCCAGCCTAGACCTCTTGCAAACCCACACCACACCCTGTGCATATGATGACACCTGTGCCGCATTCCTGTCATCCATAACATCAATGCAGGGACATGGTAATATATTTCTGATGCACAGGGTGAATATAGTACAGTGTAGCTATGTAATACTGTGTAAGGTGCTGTCAGCTTGCATTTGTTATGGGTATACATACAGGTGTATTTACCTTGTTAGCCAGGATGCATTATTACTGTTAGTACCACTGACTGAATGTAGTCTGACATGCTGTATTCTGTTTGTGTTCCAGGTGTCTGTGTCTGCAGGTTGTGGCACAGCAGACATTCCCAAGAGGGAGTATGGCAGAGTGGGAATACACTGACCATGTCATAGACAAGATACAGCTTTATATGTACATGTACCAGGTGTGTATGCATGCAACAGTTTGTAAGGGACACTGTTGCCGACAGTGTGACCTTTCATACATGCCCCTTGTCACAGACAGGTAGCCTTCAGACATGTCACCTCAATGTTGTGTAGTACCACAGGCTCATACATACAGAACAGGTTACTGAAATACTGTCAGCAGGTCCTACACAAGCATAGCCATTACATTAACTGTAACAGATTCACCTGTCAACACCTGTTGGCCCTGCCATTTCTTTCCCATACACTCAACCCTGATGCAGTTGGTGAGGGCATGAAGGATACTGTGTAAGACAGGTTTGTGGTATGTATTCCTGAGTTCACTGGGTGGAACAGGGAGACAAAATGGTACATCCTTTGCATACTCACAATAAGGACTGACACAAGGAATGTGCATACAGTAATACAAACACAGTTGGCAATAGACAGATTAGTAAGTCTACATTTCAACTTTGAAGTACTGTAGTACTGCATACACATAACATGCCCCACATAGATTATATGCATGGTACACAACACACTACCTCTTACAACACATAATGTTGTGAATGCCTTCATGGATGGTGAGATAATCCAGCAGAAATATGCACATGTGGAGTCATGTGTTACTCCTACAAGCCTGGACAAGTGATAGGGTAGCAGACATTGTATCAGTATGATGTTTCAGTCAGGTATGATACCTGATGCTGGCATGTGTGTCACTACACTCACTGTAGATGATTTGTCAACACTATCACATACATGGGCATTGTTAAGGGACACAGACCACATATAGGTTGCAAACATCTGGATATTCTATAAACATCTGTACAGAGGACTGGTATGGTCTGTACAATGGTTTAACATGCTGTACGTGAAGCAGATGCCATTACCACGCTATATAAGGTAATGCCATCGGGAGGTGGTAAAAAGGCATGGATGGTACACACATCAAAATGGTATCAACCAAACAGGATATGATCCTCACCCAAGCACACACATACACACACACACACACACACACACACACACACACACACACACACACACACACATGTGCACACGCATGCACACACACGTGCACATGCACACAAAGTCTTGCAGACACACACACACGTGCTACACACACACACACACACACACACACACACACACACACACACGCAAACAGTTGCCAGTATTGAGATTAGTACACCTACCTATCTAGTTATTATTACTATAGTGTGACGCAGTTATCAGACATGCCACAGACCTTATATGATTTCACCTTGTCCCAAGATACTTCTAAGGTGAATGACATCAACTAACACATGCAGTTGCAAGTATTGAGATTAGAACCCCTACCTATCTAGTTGTTATTACTATAGTGTTACACAGTTATCAGACATGCCACAGACCTTATATGATTTCACCTAGTCCTAAGATACATCTAAGGTGAATGCCATCAACTAACACACACACACACACACACACACACACACACACACACACACACACACACACACACACACACACACACACACACACACTTACTTGCCAGTATTAATATTAGAACCCCTGCCTATCTAGATATTTGTACTATAGTGTTACAGTTACTGCATGTGCTACAGAGCTTATTGGATTGAAAACTGGCCAATGGTGCTGATAACTGCACAGCTGAAGTAAACTATTACAGGTGACAGAAATACTGGCTTCAGTTTTTCCCTTAGATCTTGCTAGTTTTTTTCTCTGTTGGACTTCAAATAGCCTAATAGCTTTGCACTTCAACAGGTTTTTGTATCAATTATTCTAGCACACCTGAGAGCCATCAGTAGTAGTAGTCATTCCTCATTGAATTAGCTCCAGAACTTAGTAGTTATGACCACCCCTCCTGGCATGATTAAATTGCAGTTCTGTGCTTTTGCCCATTAAACTGGTGCACTTGGGCATTCTGAGGCACTGTTGCAACTGCCTCATGTACACAGACAACCCTCTCCTCTATACTCCCATCACTCTGACTTGTGAGAGATTCCCCTATATCCCAAAACTGGAAGATATGTACTCTCCAGTGAAGACTGGACTAGCTGGCCAAGAGAAGAAGGGTCAACACCTGCACTACAGCACATGGAACACATACCCCTCCAGAACATCCACTATCCCAGCTCTGACATAAAAACAAAGTACACCCACCTTCACAGAGACACTCAATAGACATTTACCCAAACAGCAGAGACCTCCAAGATAGACACCCACTATACCACCACAACACAGCACAAACCACAGGACACACATTTCACCTGCACAGTGTGTCCCTCAATCGAAGTCATTAAGGCTAACCACCTTGCTCAATACAATAATCATAGGTGACTCAATAGTGGGGCACACAGATGTCCCACTCACTAGGTTGAATATGAAGAAGGTAAAAGTCAGCTGTCTATCAGGTGCTAGAATCCAACGCACCCAGTCAGGTCACTCCACAAAAACTACAAGTATCACTCTGTCATTGCCCATGTGCGTGTGAATGACCTGAGATGCACCGCCCTGGACTACATGAAAAGAGACATGTTGGAGCTCTCAGATTATGTGGGCCAGGCAGGCATGAAAGTAGCCCTGAGCAGTATACTACTGTCACCCAGAATTATACAGCAGTACACACAACAAATGATTGACTTCAACAATTGGCTTAAGTGTCTGGTGTCCAGGGGATCCAGTATCTGTTTGCTTGGGATGACATGATTTACAGACCATAATGCCTTGCCAGAGATGGCCTGCATCTGTCACCCTTGGGTTTCCAGGTACTGGCTAAGTCTCTTGCCACCCCTATAGTGCCTTTTTAGGCGGTATTCCAAATCAAATTACCACCATAACAGCTATAAATAAATGCAATCTGAGGGTCATGCTGCTCAACAGTAGACATCTAAATCTCAAGATGCAGTCACTGGAAGCACTTCTCAAAATGAAGAACATTGACATTTGTGCTGTAAAGGAGAACTGATTTACAGCAGCAGACAGCACCCCTGCACTACCAGGCTATAACTCATTCCATACCTGTCAGCCCCAAAACATGGACCACAGCTCCAAAGGTTGTAGTGTCTCCATATTCATAAAGGATATGGACACCTCCAGACTAGTATCCCAGCATAATGCATCTGAGATACTTCAGGTACAACTGTCATTGGGTAATAGTGCAATCTAGGTAATAGCCTGCTATAGGTACCCCATCCAGGTCCCTAGACTCTCAATCCACATTTCTCAACACCCTGGAATCTATCAAGGTCCAACCCAACACTCTCATACTAGGAGACTTCAACTACCCCTCCATCAACTGGAAAATATACTCAAGCACCAATACACTGGCCCAATGCTTCCTGGAATTCATCAGTTCCAATGCCCTGGACCAACTCATTCTGAATCCCAGTAGAGGAAGCAACATCCCTGACCTGTGTTGATTGCTAACTTATGGAACCATTGCTTGACAACAGTAGTCAATCCCTTCCTGGTCAGATCCAACCATAAAGTTATCACCGTGGAAATCGACATCTCACCCACACACCCCTCAAAGGTAACTACCTTGAAAAACCTTTCCATAGCTGATTTTGGCCTCCTAAAAACAGAGGTGGCTAACTTCACATCACCTATGCCAATGGAAAATAGCTGCATGACTGCTGAATCATACACAAATGCACTGTACAAACATGTACATACATGCATAGAACTAGCCATATTCAACAGAACAATGACATTCTCCTCCAAACACTGGAGGCCAATCTGGTGGTCCCCTGCCATTAATAACCTGTACAACAGAAGGAAGAAACTGTTGCAGAAAAAGGTGGAGTCCCAAGAGTGGTAAAACTCCCTTATTAGCCTCATCAATAATTTGATATCCCTCAAAAAATCATCTAAAGCCAGCTATGATGGCAGAATTGCAGCAGATACTGACAACAATCACAAAGCCAGAAGTGCTCTGAGTTACTGCATAATGCTAACTCCTATACTGAGCCAACAGATACTGCCAACATTCTTGCAGCACATTCAGTGCCAGCTTTACCCCTCTCTTCCCCAATAGAACAATCAGAATGGCAGAAGGATGCCAGGCACCCAGGATTACTGCAGCCCAGGTTAAACTTGCATTGTCCACGGGCAAGAATACTGTTTCCATGGGACCCAAAAATATCCCTGGCTGTGTTCTACAGGAACTACAAACATACCTGGCATCACATCTGTGTGCCCTTTTCAGTCACAGTCTCACCTCAGGCTTTTTCCCTCCCAAATGGTGTGCTGCTACAGTCATCCCTCTCCATAAAGGGTAGCAACTACAGACCCTGGGAATAACCATCCCATTAGTCTGTAAAGTCTGATATGTACAGCTATGGAGTGCATCATCAGGGATCTGATCGACAAAGATATAGGTACTCTCCAAACTCTGGACACCACATAGTTTGGCTCTGAGAAAGGGAGATCATGCCTGCTCAACCAAGTTGATTTCTTTGAGTCAGTCACTAGGGCTGTTTATGATGGTAAGGCACTGCATACAGCCTATATCAATCTGGCCAAGGTTTTTGATACCATTCCTCAGTCAGAAATTATTGATAAACCCACCAAACTATGCATCAACCCATATATCACTTGGTGGGTTGCAAACTGGCTCACAGATAGAACACACAGTGCAAAAATAGTGAGCTTCAAGACAGACTGCCAGCCAGTGACAAGTGGTGTCTCACAGGGATCACTCCTGGGTACTCTCCTGTTCAGCAACTACTTCTCAGGAGTCTAGGCCAACACAAAGGAACTCTGGCTGACTAAAATCACAGACGACTGCAAGCTGGGAGCCATCATTAACTCCACAAGTGATGCAAACATCCTACAGAAAGGCCTCACTGAGACCAATGACTGGTGTGGAAACCATGGCTTGAAGCTTAACACCACAAAATGCATCATCACCCCATTTGGTAAAAACTCAGTTCCCACTGAGTATCACATCAATGGGAGCCCACTAAACACTGTAGGTGTTATAAGAGATCTGGGAAGACAGGTTGACAGCAACCTCTCCTTCAACCACCACATTGCCACTGTGCTCAGGAAGTCCTTCTATGTGGCACATCTCATTACCAATGGTTTTGTATCCAGGAAGAAAGGGGTCATCATCTCTGTCTACTCTTCCATCATTATACCAATTCTCAAGTATAGTGGCCCATTTGCCATGTACCTCACTAGACACCGACAACAAATGGAGAGGCAACAGAAGTACCTCACAAACAGGATCCTAGGCATTAAACACATGTACTACACAGACAGACTCAAAAGACTCCAGCTATTCTCTGTCTCATATCACTTACTTACAGGCAATCTCTGCTTAACTTACAAAGCCCTATGTTAACCAGCTCTTTTAGAAATGCTACATTTAAAGACATCCCAATCCCTCCACACCACACACTGTAGATACTTCAACCTCATTACCGCAATCAACACAACATGCTTGAGGAACAGGTTCCTCACCCAGAGACTTCCCATGACCTGGAATAGTCTTCCCATACATGTCAAGCAGAGCATCTAGCTGACCCTGTTCAAGAGAAATCTTGATGAGTGGATGGGTAATAGAAATTTCACCCCAGGAATAACTCCATTGGATCTACTTGATAGAGGCACTAGGAACTAATTTTGAGTGTTACAATGGCAGGGTACTTCTATGGGCTAAGCTTGTAAACACTTCAGAGTCATTAGCCTAGTACACACCTATGGACCTATAAGGGGAATGACATCAGCATGCCTGATAAAGTAGGGCAGTGGGTGGGAAACTTATCAAACTACTCCTTCCTACAAACATACACACTTATACATCCACAAATACATTTGCCAGAACTGAGAGTAGAATCCCTGCTTATTTAGTCATTTGTACTATAGTGTTACACAGTTATCACATGCACTACGGAACTTACTAGGTTGACAACTGGTCAAAGGTGCTGATAAGTGGAATGACATCAACAAGTCTGATAAAGTAGGGCAGTGGGTGGGAAACCTATCAAAATACTTCTTCTTACAAACTTACACATACACACACTCATTTGCTGGATCTAGCTAGTGATTTGAACTATAGTGTTATGCAGTTACCACATGTGCTATAGAACTTATTGGGCTGACACCTGGCCAAAGGTGCTGATAAGGGGAATGAAATCAGCAGGACAATGGGGCACTGGGAAGTGTTCTGGATGGGAATGGCCTAAAACTGTTTCACCTTCAAACACACACTCCCTCACTCTTGCATTCACAACTGTCACAGACAAAGGTGCCAGTATTGAGATTAGAACCCCTACCTATCTAGTTATTTGTACTATAGTGTTACGCATTTATCGCATGAGCTACAAAGCTTATAGGGGTGATCAGTGTCCAATGGTACTTCTAAGGTGAATGAAAGCAGCAGATCTTATGAATTAGGGCAATGTGAAGTGTACTGAGTGGGAACAGCCTCCTAATACTTAGACCTACAGACACACACACACACACACACACACACACACACACACACACACACACACACACACACACACACACACACACACACACACACACACACACACACACACACACACACACACACACACACACACACACACACACACACAGGTGATGTGATATTATAAACCCAACCTCAGTACTGTTACACAATGGGGCTTACCTTTTATGCTGGCACATGCAACTGTTTCCAACTGTAATACCACTGTCCACAGCAGGGCATCACTGTATGCCATCCTGGGTATCTGTGTGTGACTCACTATGTATCCCCCTGTGTCTTTCTCTCTATCACTGTCTGTCTCTCACTTCTCCATATCTATGTGTGTGTATGCTTGACATGTGTTGTTACCTGTTGCCCATATATATGTGTGTGTATCTCATGCAACAGATGCAGATATATTACATATCAGCCACCTACAGCTAGCTGATGGTAATCCTATCCAATGCGTGTGTGTGGGGACAGTTGAGGTTTACATAGCTGTCTGTATGCACAGACATATATACACAATACAGTCATATTCCCATGTGGGTTCCAACATTTCCCGTGATTCTCTAAGTGTAGGAGTATGACCTTCTATAGTTAGAGTGGGACTCCATTCCAGAGATAGGTGTACTAAAGTCCAAGATATTGTGTGCTACAGCCATACCTCTCAGGAGTACACAGGACTTTCCTCAGGGTACTTGTTTTGTTTAGCAGACATTTGCTGACATATCTGTAATCTGACACTGCAATGTATTGTGTCATTACCTAGTGCTAGACATCCTCAGATCATCCCAGTGCTTTACCAGAGGAATACTAGTTGTATGATGCATAGGCCAATATTATGAGGGCAGCTATGCACATTTTTTCCCCAACAAGGCCATTTGTGAGGTGGGCCTACAGCCAGTTTAGTAATGACAAAGCTATGTAAACAGTCCAGCAACCTGGTGATATATTGGCTGGGGATCTCCTGCGTGTGTGGTATCTTTCTAACCTGAGATGTCATATCCTTGTGTGGGCATACCTCTCACTTTTACATTTTTTGGCAGGTTGTCCAGGTGTTTGGCTAGGGGTTTCATCCTTTCTAAGTAAACTTGTCTTTTTATGGCAAGTTAGTTACATATAATTGAAGAGTGATGTTACCAAATAATGACAGATATTACTGTTTCAGACTACATAACCTTCAGACAATTTCCACTGTGCATACCCCTCACCCTACCAACTTTCTCAGTATGTAAGGCCGATATTTCCAACACATGAGTATCATTGTGCCTTTGTTCCAATTTTATTTCTGCCCTTATCAAGACATCTTGCTGTCAGAGGTTGGGAGGTATAGGTGTGGGTACAGAGTACATTCTACTGTGCAGGCATTTCCCATTATATGTAAAAGCAAACATAAGAAAAAAGGATTATTGAGAATGACCACTGGCAACAGTACCAGAAAGCACTTATATTAACAAAAGCCTTGGCACTTCAGCTACACATCCTTCAAAATGTCACAAATATGTTTAGTGTCTTTCACATAGCACTGTGACTTAAAGGTATGTCACTGGAAGAGCAGTGGGTGTCACTGACATGCATAACAGCTGGCACTGCAGTTATCTGCACACGGCCCTGTCAAAGACAGCACTGTACCTCAGGCACTACAAGACTACTGTCAATAGAATGTGCTGGCCAGATCCAGACAGTATTGACCATACATACACATAGCTAATTGACCCCTACATATTATAGATAGGCTACATATTGTCATGTGTATCAGTACAGCCCTGCCAATGTGTGCTATTTCCCTGCAAACACACATGTTACTGCATTTGTGTGGGTATATGGGGGGCGCACCTGTCAACTGTACACATTTGCACAGACTGTGCTGATATTTGCTTTACATTTTGGTTCCATTTACCATACTATTGTGACCTGTCTTGGGGGACTAGAGGCATATCAGTAAAGAGCACAGGTCAGATTGCACTGGCATACATTTGAGTTTCAGACTTCTTATCCTTTGTAGCCTTACTACAACTGCAGGTCCTGCTGTGTTATCACTGTGTGAGTCTGTAGGGGGGTAATTCAACATTGCTGCCATTTGCATGCCTTTACCAGACATTTCTCTGTGGTTTTCTACAGCTGACTTGCTGTGTAGGTATGAGGGATGGGTATGGGACCTCCACACTAAAATCCATACCTGTGACCTATGACCCCCCCAGTTAGTTGTCCCCACACATATACTGCAGTGGGATTTGCCACCTTGGCTACTACTGCATAGTGTGTGGAGGCCAGTTTTGGCCAGACATTTCCTGGTGTCCCACATAACTGCCAGTTGTGTACTGCTATCACTGTAGGCCACTCCATTCCCTTGCATGCATGCAGCATTACCATAGATATGCTAGCAAAACATACTAATCCATTAATTTATTGTTAAGAAGACTGACTTCCCTTGTCCTTGTGGCAGTTGTGAGGACGGTGCTTGAGGGCAGCCTATGTTGGATGCATACAGTACACTGCCTATACATGGTAAATTAAAGGTAATGTGATGTGTATGCCATCCATTTTACTGTGTGTGCAAGACAGAGAGAGTTGTCAGTCCCTGGGGTCCCTACAGTCTCAGTGTGTTTGCTATGTGTTGTCTCTTTGCCTCCTTGCCAAGGCTTGAGCATACCCGGCATGCCTCCATGTGCCTACATAAGCAGGCTCAGGGGCCTCCTCCTCTGAGTCCCTCTGTGCCTGTGGGGACCCTGGCAATGGTGGTGGGCTGTGTGGCCCTTCCCAGTGCTGTTCCTGCTGCAGCACGGGAAGAGCCACACAGCAGGAACAGCACGAGGAAGGGCCACACAGCCCACCACCATACTGTTCCTGCTGCAGCTGTTTCTGAGGGATCATATTGTGTAGCATGGCACATACTATGAACATGTGTGCACATGTGGCTGGAGAGTACTGCAAGGCTCCACCAGATATGTCAAGGCAGTGGAACCATGATTTGAGTATCCCAAACACATGCTCTATAATGATCCTGGTTTGTGCATGTGTATCATTATGGCATTCCTGTGTGGGTGTGTGTGCATTTCTGATGGCTGTCAGCATCCACAACTCCAGTGCATAGCCAGCATCCTCCACCATATGGTCATATGAGATGCCCCCAATGGAAAATTCCTGGTACAGCTGTGACGAATGCCAGATGTGGGAGTCATGATAGCTTCCAGGGCTGCCAGCACACACATTCATGATAATGCCCTGGGCATTGCACATGACCTGGCAGTTAGGAAGCCCTTGCAGTTTATGTAGAACCTACCCTGTTCACTGGGTGGTGTTTTGATGTGGATGTGTGCGCAGTCTATGGCACCCAGTACTTCCGGGTATTCTACTACACAGTGGAAGAGTTGCATATTGCTGGTCCTCTCCTCACAGGAGTTGGGGAAGTAAATGTGCTCACCAGCATGTGGTAGCATGGCATCCAGGAACTGGTGGAGTACCCTGGATGTAAATGCCTGTGAGACTCCCATGATGTCTCCAATAGGTCTTTGGAAAGTACCTGTAGCTAGAATTTTAAGGCTACACATACCTTGATATCCACTGAGATTGGTTCCCCTCTGTTGGCACTAGGTCTGAGTTGAGGCCGGCCCAGGTTGGTGATTTGCTGTAGTATGTCTCTGTCGACTGTGTAGTGTTCTACTATCTCCAGATCATGTAGCCCCTGGTAAGTTACCCTAGGTCTGAACACTCCTACTCCTCCTTGGTCTGTGGCTGTTATCAGCATTATCCTCCTCGCTGCCCTCAGCCTCTAGCAAATACTGATGGATCAAAGCAATGGCAACCCTTAACATTTTTCCAATTAAAATTTCCCTGCATGTGTACACCAATGATGCAGAGTTTGTGGGAAAAAACAGACTGTAAGGTGTTTCCATAGTTTATACTGTTGTGCTGCAGATGTTGCCTGTATGATTGGCTGACTAGCTCATTCTACCTAATGCAGAGATAACATTTGATAAGGCCTTCTGTTTCTCCCTTTTCCCTTTCAAAAAAAAATTTTTTTTGCCTGAATCTCCTTGTGTCCTGACTGTGCTTCTCAAACATTTTGGAAATATTGAGTATATTTCAGAGCATTTATTATAACTGTAATTGCCTTAATATTGCTACACCTCAAGTGCTCTAGGTTGCACTGCATCCGAAGTGTTTGTGTGTTTTAGCTGCTTTTCTGTATATATAGACTTCTCTGTTTATGTAGACTAGCTACTTATTCTGCTGTGTTACTTCCTCTTAAATCGTTCTTAAGTTGTACACTTGCCTTGCTTCATTTAAAAAAGTTTTAAACTGCTAATTTTGTAGAGTTTTAATTGCATTTACTGTCTAGGACTACACACTCAAGGGTGTTAGCCTTTCTTGTGTTTATTTACTGTATTATTGCATTGTTTAGCCTGTTTCAACAACAAAAAAATACTATCTTGTTTGCTCGTTTCCCACCTTTTTTAGCCAGTACATATCCCAAGCTTTGCTTGTCTCAGGACTTTATTTTCTGTGCTCAGAGCTATCCAGACCTTGCATAGGTAGACGGAAGTCCTACTGCCTACCAGAGGGACTGGTGAACATTGTATTGCCTATCTAACATTAGAGGAGTGGTTTCCAGCTCTGAAATTGTAATTTTATTAGCCTTTTGGGCTGATTTCTATCCCTTTCAACTTTCTGGCTTAAAAATGTGTTTGCATATTTTTCACATTGTGCATCACTGCGAGGCTACAGTTAAACTATCCCAGGTGCCCGAAAGTCTGCTGTTAAAATTTTCCCTTAAAACTAGCTGGTTTCTCAGTAGTAGCCCTAAAATCTGAACCCCTTTGACTAGCACTTGCTCTAGAACCTGCTGGAAAACACCAGGAAGCCTGAAACAGATACAAGCACTCAGCTCTCCTTGTCAATAAGGAGAAATTAATCATAGGCACTAAACAGCCTATAACTGCAAAGTACCTTGCAAAGGTAAGGGAAAACAGCTCTTAAACATTACATAAAAGCACCTAAACAGGCATGTCCAAGGGTCAGCTTCCGGTGATTTCTCCTGTCCACCTGGTGAATCTGGGCATACTGGGGCAATGTGGCAACTGCCTCATGTACACAGACAATTCTCTCCTCCTACCACCCAACACTACAACCTGCGAGAGATGCACTTACATAGCCAAACTGGAAGCAAAGCTCTCTCCGGCCAAGATTGTGCTAGACAGTCAAGAGGAGAAGGTTAACACCTGCATCACACCTCAAGCAACTCATAGCCCTTCAAAACCCACACCATCAACACCCACACATAGCAACACTAAACCCACATATGTGGAGGCCCTAAACATTAACCTGCCCAAGCAACAAGGACCTCCGAAGCCGAAATGCAAACAAACACCAGTCACAACCAAAGTGACACATAGCTCACAACACCAGTGTGCCACCCAACAACAGGCCCTAAGGCAAGACAATGTACCCAACACTTTAGTCATAGGTGACTCTATAGTCAGGCACACTGATGTCCCACTCACCAGACTGAACAAGGAGAAAATTACAGTCAGCTGCCTGTCGGGTGCCAGGATCCGCCACATAACACATGCACTCAAGTCACTCCACAACAAGTACAAATATGACTCTATCATTGTCCATGCTGGAGTGAATGACTTGAGACGTACCTCCCTTGACTACATGAAAAGAGATATGGAAGAGCTCTTGGATCATGTGACCCAGGCAGGTATGACCCTAGCCCTGAGTAGCATCCTGCCTTCGCCAAGAATGATACCACAGTATAAGGACAAAATGATTGACTTCAACAATTGGCTAAGATTCTGGTGTCATTCAAAGGGGATCCAGTATTTGTCTGCCTGGGAAGACATGATCGACAAACCATGATGCTTTGCCAGAGATGGTCTGCACCTGTCAGTCCTGGGATTCAGGTTACTGGCTAAAGCTCTTGCCATCCCTATAGTGCCTTTTTTAGGCAAGGTTCAAAGGATAAAACCACCACCGTAACAAATAGAAGCAGGCAAAATCTGAAGGTAATGCTACTCAATGCTAGAAGTCTAAACCTCAAAATGCACTCTCTCGAGGCACTCCTAAAAATGGAGAACATTGATATCTGTGCAGTAACCAAGACCTGGTTCAAGGCTCCAGAGAGCACCCCTGCAATACTAGGCTACAATTCTTACCACACTTTTCGGCCACAAAACCAGGACCGAAACACTAAAGGTGGAGGAGTGTCCATATTCACCAAGGATATTCACACCTCCAGGCTAGTTGCCCAAAACATTGCATCTGAAATTCTCCAGGTGCAACTAACACTAGGTAAGACTGCAATCCAAATTGTAGCTTGCTACAGATCCACATCCATGCCCCAAGATTCTCACTTTACCTTTCTAAACATACTGGAAAATATTAAGATACAACCAAACACCCTAATACTGGGTGATTTCAACTACCCTGCCATTAATTGGGAAAACTACTCAGGTACCAACTCCTTTTCCCAACGGTTCTTGGAATTCATAAATTCCAACGCCCTGGATCAACTAATCCATTGTCCCACCAGGGGCTCCAATATCCTAGACCTGGTCATTACCAACATGGGAGATAGATGCTCCACACCAGTGGTCACCCCCTCATTGGTCAGGTCTGACCATAAGCAAATCACCCTTGACATCCACATACCACCCCCACCCCCCAGTAAGGAAACCTCCTTAAAAAACTTCTCCAAAGCCAACTTTAAGCTACTGAAGTCAGAAGTGACAAACTTGACAACACCCATGCAGACGGGATCTGGACATTTGACTGCAGAATCCTACACTAAGGCACTGTACGAGCACATCCACTCATGCATGAATCATGCCATCCCAAATAGAACCAAGATGCTCTTCTCCAAAAAAAGGAAGCCAATCTGGTGGTCCCCTGCTATAAACAAACTATACAACAGAAGGAAGAAACTGTTGCAAAAAAGAGGAAAATCCCAGGATGCAAAAAACTCCCTCACCAGCCTCAGTAAGAAGCTGAGATCTCTCATAAAATCCTCAAAAGCTAGTTATGAAAATAAAATTGCCAAAGATTCCAAAGACAACCACAAGGCATTTTATAGTTATGTCAAGAATCTAAATGGCAATGCTCAGATCTGCTCTGAGTTACAACAGAATGGCATTAAATATACTGATCCCAAGGATATTGCCAATATCCTGGCAGATCGATTTAGTGCCAACTTCACCCCACTCTCACCCCCTAAAGGGCCCATCTCAATATCAAAAGACTGCCAAATTCTGATAATCATGACCACACAGGTAGAAACTGCACTCTCCAAAGCTAAGAATACAGCATCCGTGGGACCAGATGACATCCCAGGCTGTGTACTACAAGAACTACAAAATGAACTGGCACCTCACCTAAGTGTGATGCTTAATCATAGCCTCACCTCAGGCTTTGTGCATACTGAGTGGCGCACAGCTACAGTTATCCCGCTCCACAAGGGAGGATCCACCTTGGATCCCGGGAACTACCGTCCCATCAGTCTGACAAGCCTGATTTGCAAGGGCATGGAACGCATTATCATGGAACTTAAAAACAAAGACATTGGCAACCTTCAAACACTAGACCCCACCCAGTTTGGGTTTGTGAAGGGCCGATCTTTTCTCCTGAATCTGATTGACTTCTTCGAATCAGTCTCCAGAGCTGTGGACGAGAGTAAGGCAGTCCACACAGCCTATCTGGACCTCGCCAAGGCCTTTGACACCATCCCCCACTCTGGAATCATAGATAAACTTACTAAGCTGGACATAAATCCCTACGTCACTCGATGGGTTGCTAACTGGCTTACTGACAGTACCCAGACAGTAAAAGTAGCCGACTCCAAATCCAGCTCCAGACAAGTGACAAGTGGAGTACCTCAGGATTCAGTCCTTGGACCACTCTTGTTTGGCATCTATGTCTCTGAAGTACAGGCCAACACTAAGGGACTCTGGCTAACAAAGTTTGTAGATGACTGCAAACTGGGAGCCATTATTGAATCCCCAAATGATGTGGATATTCTACAAAAGGGCCTTACAGAAACAGATGCCTGGTGCCAGTGCCACGGGCTCAAGCTCAATGCCAAGAAATGTATAGTTATCCCCTTTGGAAAAAAACATGTACCCATGAATTACCACATAGATGGCAGGACACTAAACATTGAAAGTGTGATGAGAGACTTAGGGACACAGGTGGACAGTGGTCTCACTTTTGATAACCACATTGCCACAACAGTCAGGAAATCCTTCTATGCAGCACACCTCATCACTAAAGGCTTTTCATCCAGAAAAAAGGAGGTCATTGTCCCACTGTACTCATCCCTCATTAAACCAATTATAGAGTATAATTCCCAGTTTGGTATGTACCTCGCAAGACATCTGCAACAGCTTGAAAGGCCACAGAAATACCTCACTAAAAGAATCAAAGGCCTAAAGCAGATGCCATATACTGACTGTCTAAAAAAAATGCAGCTATACTCTGTGGCATATCATCTACTCAGAGGTAATCTCTGCTTAACATACAAGGCCATGTCAAACCCTTAGCTGTTGGACATGCTCCACTTAAAGAAATCCCAATCCCTCAGAGCCACACACTCCAGGGATCTAAACCTTGTCATCACAATGAACAAAACATGCTGGAGTGATAGGTTTCTGACCCAGAGACTCCCCATACTCTGGAATAGACTTCCCATACATATCAAGCAGAGCACCTCTTTGGCCCTCTTCAAAAGGAACCTTGATGATTGGATGGGAGATAGGAAATTCACCCCAGGGATCATGTCAATCACCCTGCTAGACAGGGGCCTGGAGAAGTAAATATTGCGGGAAGAAATATCCAGGGAATTGTTATGGCTAGGCTTGCATAGGCCCTAGGGCCGATAGCCTATTACCAACCTATAAACCTATAAACTATGATGCATTCCACCTGCTGGCTACATAATTTGTTCTCGATTGCTTATATTCTGGTATTTTACTTCTTTTTTCCCTTCCCATCTCCTCCCCTTTTAAGCCATGAGGCAGCCGCACAAACCTGGTGCCCAACTGTTAACAGTCCTGCTATTTCCGTTTTTTTTTTTTTTTCCAAGTGTGTGCCATGAAAACCCATTTAGCTAATGTAAACAGGGAGAAATGGCCCTCACCTGGGCATGAACACTCTCTTCATTTCATGGAATAAACTCATACAACCTCAAACACACCCCCTTGCTTAGCTGTGCTTAGCTAAGCTTATCTCTGTGCCATAGGGCTCCAATGTGCTTACAATATACCTGACACAGCCCCTTTTCATGTCTTTTGCTCCTCCTAGTTACACTATCATGCTATAGCACTTTCACAGTTAGGTGTAGTTTGGGACTTAGACGATTTTTGTGATTCAGTACATTTCCCCTCATTTGCATACCCCACTGCCTTAGTCGATAGTTACTGTACTAACATGGAGCCTTTCCCCTTGACAACCAGTGTTCCCTGGAATTGTTTTGATTTTGCATGCCATAGACTATAATGGCAAAATGCAGATTTCCCCTATAATTGAGTTTTGACATTTTTTTTTATTTTCAGCAGGATCCTGTTTGTGCACCGTTGCCCTCTGCTTAAACGGCTGAGATCGGCGAACAAAAATAACTTTAATTTTTATAAAAAAAGAATTAGTTTTCCATGCCAATGGCCATATATTTGGCCATTGGTATGCCTAAACACTATAATACATGCTTTTTTGGGAGCTGTCATGCCTCTATTTTGTTATTTGCAGAAATGTATTTCGTTAGTAACCGAATACATTTCTGCAAATAACACTGTTCTTGCATGGATACTTGCCTGCATTGTGAATGGCTAATTAACCTCATTTGCATGATTTTCACCAGCAAATGAGGTAATTAGCATTCTTCAGTCATATCCATGCAGGAACAGTGTAGGCACGCTTGTGCATGTCAGATCAGCTGTTTGCTGGATCGCTCGGCGGCCATATTCCATGCAGGAATGGCTACATTCTCCCTGCATGGAATTTTAAGCTTATTGAATCCTGGGGCTTGTCTTAATAAGCATGGAGAATCTGTGCTACAAAGAACATTTTGTGAAGATGTGTTAAGCAAAAAACTTCTTTCAAAGGAATTTGCAAGTTATCAAAAAGAAATCTGAAAATTAACCATTTGTTAGAGTTTTAGAAGTGAAAAAACTTGATGACATGAGGTCTGAAATGCCTTGGACTTTGCAAGACAAGGTGGAACGACAGACATTTAGAAAGATATATTGAAAACTAAGGGGTAAGATGTGGTATTTGGGATTCATAACAGTGCAGAGAGCAATATTTTGTCAGAAAAAAAATTTAAAGTGTTGGATCTGTTCAGCAATGAAGAAAAAACTGCAGTGTTAACCTTCTTTGCTTACTTGGTTACAAAAGTAGCTCAGAAAACACTGAAATGTCATTACGAAAGTAGAACTTTCAGTTTTTTTCTTAGTTATTCTTAAAGTAGTGAATTTTTTTACTGAAAACATACAAATCTGAAAAAGAAATCCACAATCTGAAGAAAAACACAGCATGTATACTAAATACTAAATATATCACACTGTTAAAGAGTCATCTTAGAGATTGTATAGAGCCATAGTAATGATATTCTGCATGACTATGTTGATTTGTCTACAGCCTTAAGAATTTACTAGGATGCTGATAAAATCTACAGCATTGTAAGTCATGCATTCTCTAAAAAAATATATGTGTAGCACTCAGAAATAAAGTTGGGCAGGAAATATAAAGCCTAGGAAGACCATGTCAGTGTGTACACCTATCCAAACAAACATCAGCAGGGTCACCTTTGCAAGAAACATAAAATAATTTATTAGTAACTGGATAAGCGCTTACAGAAAACAATTTCCTTAATCAGATCCTACCATTAACTGACACGCATATAACTATATATACTACTTTTAAAATGTCATAAGCCAATCAGTAGAATTCAAATGTCCCATGCAAGTTCCTGGAGAATCACAAAACAGATGTCATTTCCTGATACATCATAACCCATTCTCAAAACAAATAAAAATACACATATGTGAAAACACACACTAAAATATATAATAAATAAAAGCATATAGGACATAACCATAACACATAAAAATTGTGTAAAACTTCATACATGTATTTAACATAACCAGATCATAGTCTTTGAGCTTTCAGCACAGGTTTTAAAGGAATAAAAGCATTTTCTACAGAAGGGTCTTTGGTTCCTGCAGTGCTGTGTTTTGCTGTTATACACTGTGTACACCTAGCCAAAACTTTTTCATATTCAAAGATAGACATGACACGGTTATGGGAGTCCAGGGAGAGGTATAAGCTAATTAGCCATGTGTTCTTACCGAGTCAATTGTGTCAGTGAAGGCAAATATGAACTGAGCAATTCATACAATCACTTAGCAGCATTTAAACCTGGCTTTTTCTACAGAAGGGTCTTTGGTTCCTGTAGTGCTGTGTTTTGTTGTTATACAGTGTGTACACCTAGCCAAACCTTTTTCATATTCAAAGATAGGCATTACACGGTTATAGGAGTCCAGGGAAAGGCATACGCTAAGTAGCTATGTGTTCTCACCGAGTCAACTGTGTCAGCGAAGGCAACTATGAACTGAGCAATCCATGCAATCACTTAGCAGCATAGATTAGCATGGCTACTCCTTAAATGTCACTGTAATGAACATGCCCAACATGTCACATTCATCCATTACAGCTTAAGTAAGCTCTGGGAAGTTTAATTGTAAGGTGAGGTTGGGAGATCTGTGCATGAATGTATGCAAGGGACTGCATGTGTGAGTGTGCATCTGCCTTGGTGGTAGTGTTATGGGAGCTAAGGAGATGTGTGTGTGTGTGTGTGTGTGTGTGTGTGTGTGTGTGTGTGTGTGTGTGTGTGTGTGTGTGTGTGTGTGGCTGAGATTCCTCCACATACCCCTAGACTAGCAAGCAGTCTACAACATTCGGTGGGAAGAACACCAGCAAACAGGGATTAATTCTTAGTTCTTGTGCCCTAATGGCACTTTAGCAGTGCTGGGATTGGGCTCCACCAGGAACTGCATTTACTTTTTGTGTCCTAATTGCAAGTTATCTTTACAGGGATTGAGGGTTGGGGAAACACTAGATACCAGGGATTGCTCGGCAATTCTCAAGCCTTAACAATGCTGTAAAAGAAAAGGGACAGAGTGTGGGAGGAGCAATAGATATCAGAGAGATGTTTAAATATAATTAAAAAAAAACAGAGGTGGAAAAGGGATTTAAACTATCCATCCTTGACACGTGAATACCCCCCCCCCCCGCATGAGCCTGCTGCACTAACTGATACATTAAGCAATGCCTGTAGCATGTCACAAGGGATGGGAAATGTTAGACATACATTATGCCCTAGCATGAAATTATTGAAGGATATGAAGTGTTAAGCCTGAACGTTTGGTAACTTGAACTGACTGTAATCATCCCTGAAGTACATGGGCAGGGGAAAAATAAACATCTTAGATAACATGAGATCAGGAAGTGGTATGGGATCAGTGGTTTGTGTATATCTGTGTTTTACTATGTGTTTCTTTATGCAATCACGACTGGAGGGGGTGCTTATGCTACCCTGATTTTGCTGCTAGCACTGTTATCTACCAAAGGAAGTGGTGATTTGCACTTCATGATATAAAAACTGATTCAGAGACATGCAAATTAGCTTATAATGAGGTCTTTTCTCATTGCTACTAATTTGTCTCTGGATAATAAAATTCTCCATCATGGTAATAGGGCTTTTTTGCTGTGGCCCACTAGGAATCATTATGAACCTATGGGTATGTGTCTTTAAAAAGCAGCTTGTGCAAGCAGTTTTGCTAGAAGATTTGCCTGCACCACAGGAAACTCCTTTGCAAATAGGCTTCTTCCTGTCACACAAAGGGATTTTTTTTTTATTTATTAATTTAGTTAGTTAGTAACTTAGTTATAAAAATATTATGATGAGAAAAATATTATCAAGGCATGGGGATTCCTGCGCTGCTATGTTTGACAGCTTTAGATTGTATGTGGTTATACCCCAACAGATTGTTCTTTTGGACCAGTGCATCCATGATGTTGTGTCTTTGAAATACTTTTGATCAAGCAGAGCATGCTTTGCGTTTGTACACCATGCACACAGTCTTGAGGCTTTATAGTGGCATAAGACTGCATACTGTGTCATACCGCATTGTGCAACATGTTTTATGAATCACAAAGGGTTTTGTTCAAAGTACTAGCCATGTTTGTACTAGCCATGTTTTTATACACAATATACAATGAATAGCACCATAAGAAATAATAATGTCAAGTTAAATATGAGTTAATGTAAAATCAGTCACAAGTCTAAAATACATCATTCCTTTTCTAACATTAGAGGACCTAAAATCTAATTTCCCAAAAATCAAGAAGTTGTGCAGATTCCAAGTCAAGAAGACAAGCTGGCATTAAAGAGCCCTTTAGGAAATATGCAGTCATTCTTCAAGTCACCTGCAAATTTGTAGAGGATGTTACCTAATCTGTAAAAGTATGATCTGAAATTGATAAACAGACCAGATAAGGAAACAGAGCATGTATGCTGAGCAACATAGAATAGAAGCTGAAAAAGTGCAGGAAGAACTAGATATTTTGAAGGATAGAGTGCAGTTAATAATGAGCAAAGAAAAAATACTGACACAGACTTAAGAGATGCAGCTAACAGAAGCTGTTATACTAAAGTACTGGCCTGACAAGAAGACAGCAGCATGGAAAGAAATTCACTCATTTTTTTTTGTGAAAGAAACAAGCTGTGTGTAAGGGATGATATTCAAAGCTGACAAAAAAATCCAATTCCAGTGAGAAAATGAATGCTCAGGGAGATACAGAAGTCACATCTGGGAATTAAAATTGCAAAGAAAGAGCAAAAGACACAGCATTTTAGTCAGGTGGACTATCTCGTATTTGTCACATTTTCTGTGCTATGTCATCTGCAGGGTTCACTGTAACAACAAACCAAGTGAAGAAATGCTAGTATTCAAATAAATGAAGTGCTTCATCTGTGTAGATTAATATTCTAATTTTCTTTAAATAGTCTAATTGACAGGTTGACAAATGCAGATATGATACTGAGAAAAGGATATATGATTTTGTCAGATCTGACAAGGGCCACACCACATGGCAGGAATTCAATTGTACATGAATTGGAATTAATTGAAATATTGTCCAATCCAACTGAGTAGTTAGTGATGGTGAGTTGCATTACATAATTTAATTTTAAAAATAATTACAACTCATTATCATTTCAAAACTCATGAAGCAAGTCATCAATAAGTCTAAATAAAATAATCAAAGCCACAAATATAGTTGGGTGAATGTTATGGCTGCCCTGGGTACAAGGTACTAGGAAATATGTTTAGCAGTTGCTGATGTGCCACAAATGGAAAACTTGCATTCATTTAAGAAGTTGCAGATGATATTGTGGCTTCTTAAATGAATGCATTTAGAAGTTACGGCTAAGTGATTATAACAGCTATTTGCTATCTTTGCTACGGATACTAACACATTATGCTATAGTGTATTTTATAAAAAAAAACATTTTTTTAAGGAAGGACTATAATTGCTGTTGTTATATAATAAATCCAAGAGAGCAGTGTCTCACAGTATTCCCCTCAACCTATGGTACATGATCTTAATGTTAGAATATGTAAATAGCAGGGGTGTGGGAGGTATATTTTGCCAACAATGACATCTGCTGTTTTCTCTCTAATTTTCAGAATGTTATGGGGAGGGAAAATCTCAATTATGGCAGAGATCTTTTAACTCTGATGCATTAAACTTTTTAAATTGACATAGTATCTGCATAATGAAGAAAAGCTAAAAATTATATCTGTAATAAGATTTCATAATTTGTAAGATTAACATTTTAAAGAATTCACGACTAAGGTACAATAATCGTCATGCAGAAGAACAAACAGTGCTCATAAACAGAACAGGTCAACTGGATTGTTTTTTTTTTTTTTTTTTGCATTTACTAATATATTTATTTATTTGCTAATATTTAAGGTAGACTATTTGGACCCTTTTATCAGTCATGATCTTGGTATACAGTAGGGTAGAAAAAGAATAATTGACACAAAAAGTAGTTTGCTGTTAAGTTTGTAGATAAATTACATGTGCTGTTATTCTCCAACCTACACAGCTGGGCATGCTCAGTTTCTTCACTACCTTCACACAAATGTTCATTCTGTTAAAGGTGAAGCTTGCCATCTCTGGACAAAGCAAGTGTTAGGCAACCCATTTGCTCCTGCTCGTGGAGCACAATCAACCAATCTATTTCTCTCAGGCAAGAAGTAGGTGAAGAGAATAGATCAATGTCAATTCCCGTTGAGTAACCTTTCATCTCTCCCATCTTAGAGTTTTGAACCCCTGTAAGAAGTCTCTGTTGACCACTAGCACTGTGGTACTTTCAGAACCATGCATACTACATGACGTCTTGGCTTGCAGTTAGACCACATGGTAGCTTGTGCTCAGCAGGCTCATACTCCACAGATATGACATGTGTCACTCAAGAGGCAAGTCACAGCTTTCTTCATCATCCATGACAGAAAAGCTGACAACATTATACTTACTTCCATCCTTCTAGCCCACTCCCCTCAGCAAGCATGCCACTAATGAATAATCTGAGTCAAAGTCAAGGTCTCACCCACTGTGCTGTAGGTCTGGACTCTCACACAAACATTTTCAATTATACAAAATTATAAAGTACACATTATGTTCATATGGATTACCATTGATTTTATTCTTTACAGTACATTGTAGATAAGTGCCACTGGTTACTATTTTAACTATGATGAGCTGTTAAAACTGATTAACTGATTCTATGCTAGATTTTCATTAAACCAGGCATGATTAATTAACTTTCACTAAGTATTTTTAAGATGGGTTAACTGAATAAGTACCTAATATGCATATGATATTTAAAGAACTTGAATATGTTTTATTTTATTTTTTGTGGGGTTAGAAAACAATCGCCAGTGTACTCAGAAAGCCAGAACTGGAACCAAAGGCTGCAAAAACTTGATAAAAGATCTTGTAAAAACATATATAAGGACTGATGAGCAACATCCAACTAGGAGATTGAAGGATTCTCTATAGATTCATAAAAGAGAAGCTTGAATATCCCATCAAGCAGTGATTCTTATCCCTAGTGTAAAACATGGCTACTCTGATTTCTGTGGTTCCTCTATCTCTAATATATTTCTCTCTCTCAATATGACTAGAAAAATAAGGTTTTGCTCTACTTCCTCTCAAGGACTCAATTTCACATAGTCCCTCATTGAGATCATGAGAACTATATCCGCGATGTTTAAGCCTATCCTTTAAATCATTTAACTCAGCATTAAAACCTCTTTCTGTATTGTTCAGTCTTGATGCACGCATCCCTTGACCCTTAACTACATTCCTGAACACATAATTGGGGTGCATGCTGCTTCTATGAAGCAGGGTATTCCTATAACACTCTTTCTTATGCACACCAGTATCAAATGAGCCATCTCTTGATCTTTCCACACATATATCAAGAAAATAATTTTTTTTTTCGCTATTAATAAACATGCATTATATAATAGATTATATGATAGTTTCATTGCATTTATTATTAGTTGATGTACGAATTGGTGATCATATAGATAGTTTATTTATTTAAATTTATTTATGTGCTAGGAATACATTATAGATTTTAATATGATCTGCAATTGCAATGTTGTTTAAGGAAATGACGTTTCTTTTTGTGATTGGTTGTTTTGTTTTTAAATAATCCTTGTACTCAGTCTGCTTGATGGTCTGATGAAGCAAATATGTGAAAGTGCTTACCGACTGAGTGCACTAATAAAATCGATTGGTTGTTTTTACATTTTGAAGTGTTTATACATAAAAGTATGAGTTGCTTGATTACATTGTGTTGGAACCCGCATGGTTGCTGCAGCTGAACTGTTCATTTTGATTTATATATATATGTGTGTGTGTGTGTGTGTGTGTGTGTGTGTGTGTGTGTGTGTGTGTGTGTACACACAATACCCACACATGGAAGTGCACGCATGTATAAAAACACACATACACGCCCACACAAAGTACACAAATGTATAAACACACACACACACACACACACACACACACACACACACACACACACACACACACACACACACACACACACACACACACACACACACACACACACATGCACGCATGTGCACACGCGCGCACATACACGCACTCAAATATAAACATATACATATAGATGCATCTGTGTCTGTGCATCTGTGTGTATGTGCGTCTGTGTGTGTGTACATCACGCAGCATATTTTCAACTTAGAAAGAACTCATATATGTAAGATATAACGCTAGCTGCTAGAGGTTTAAGCAAAACAACCAAAACAAAAGTTCACACACTGTATTATATACATTATAGTGAACCACCACAAAAAGTCACACAAACTGAAACAATATTATAAAAAAATCTATATCATACACTTTGAAGATTAACTTCCATCTATGAATAGTTACCCTGACTAAGGGAAATAGTATCTATATAAATGAAAGGAAGATTTGTTACATCATGTGTTATCCACATAGAGCTCAAACTCCAAAGAAAACAGACAAACCACTAAATAAAACCAAAAAGGCAAAAAAAATGGAAAAAAAACATTTTTTGTATGTCAGTGCTTTCGTCAAGTTTAATAACTCAACTTTTTCAGACAAACAGAACACCCATATCAGTTACACTTAAATACCAAATACAAAATCACATGATCAAAGGTAAAAGTAACATGACCAAGCAATTTTTAAAGTGACCACATTATTATTCTGAGAAAATGTTTTGAACACATACGAAATTTAAAATACATTTGATATACCATATACCCTCTGAAAAACATTCAGCATCCTCATTTTTTAAAACATACACAACCAAAATATACAAAAAAATGAAAAACTATTCAATGAGTCAATCTTTTCAATTTCAGCATGCAGAGTATACAACACAGATGATTTAATCCTGGTTGATTATATTAATGTGTTCTAATTTGCCAAATTAACTTGCGCTGCTCAAGTCTTAGGGCATGGGAACCTCCCCTTTCATCATACTCAACTTGATCTATCACTCTGAATAAAAATGAGTGGTCTGGCTAATTGGTCACATGTTTAACTAACGCACTTTCCAACCTCCCTTTTCTAATATTATATAGGTCTCCATACAAACGCTCTCTTAATTTACAGTCAGTCTTGGCTATGTAAAAACTAGGACAAAATCAGCAATGGGCTAAATACACCACTCTACTGGAATTACAGTTGTACTTGCCCTTACAAGTATACGTTCTCCCTTTCAGTGTGTATGTATAACCTACATCCATATGCTTACAATAGGCACGGGTCTCACATTTAAACATACCTTGTTGCCTTGTCAGTCCCAAATTTTTAAATTCTAATACCCCTTCAGGTTTTGAGTTTTACTAAAAATAAATTTAGGGTTAGCACCTAGTTTAATCACTAATGCTATTACACTCCCATTCTTAATCAAGACCAGTTTAATGTTGCCAGCATCAATATTATAAGGGGTTATAACTGTCACTTTGTTGGATATCATCACTCATTGTACCCCAATTTTCCATCATACATTGTCTACCCCCAAGATAGCTTTGAAATAACGTGCATTCCTTTTAATTTGAACTTCATTCACCAATTCTTCAAGTAAACAAAGAAAAAACCTCTGGTATTCCACCACAGCAAAAATCCACCACAATAAATTCCTGTGTCAAACAGCAAGCAAATTTAATGGAAAAAAGTAAAAACAGCATTAAAATTCCATAGTGATAAAACAATAAGCACTTTCGGCTATTTAGCCTTCTTCAGATCGTTATCTTTTGGTAGCAATGCTTAATATTTATACTAAAAATTAACCAATAAGGTTTAAAATCAATTGACTTCTAAACCAATCATGTCAATTCATTCTTAGTCTTTATTAGAATATCCAGTATTCTTTCTTTGCACTACTAAGTAGCCAATAGATATGATTTAAAATTGGCGCCAAAAATATGCTAATGTACTATGTTGGCCCATCCTGCTTCAGCTATATGCTAATATGCACTTCTCTGCCTAGTTTTTTTACTGGCTATAAGTGCCGAATGTATCATTCCAATGGATTTAGTTTTGCATAGTTTCCCTGTTTCCACTTTGCTTCCATCCAGTGGCCAAAGTGTAATACTAGTTTTTTAAAGATTTTTCAGAAGCATTTATTTCCATTATTTTTATTACTGCATGGCTTCCCTATTTCCACTTTGCTGCCACCCAG
Organism: Protopterus annectens; assembly: GCF_019279795.1. NCBI lineage: Eukaryota > Metazoa > Chordata > Ceratodontiformes > Protopteridae > Protopterus > Protopterus annectens. The sequence goes on along the minus strand of NC_056736.1, from coordinate 552,502,202 downwards.
TGGCCAAAGTGTAATACTAGCTTTTTTAAAAATTTTTTTTCAAAAGCATTTGTTTTATTTTTCTTTGTCATATATGAACTTACTATGATTAACTTTAACTAGCAGGTCACCTTTCTGGAATTTTTATATATGATCTTCTTTAACAGTTATCTGCTTTTCCATATATACGAAACAATTCTTATTTATAACTACCAAACTATTAAAATATTACTGACACAGCCAAAAGCATGGTCACTATGCGAACTCTGCTTCCTTCAGCAGAAAAATGCATAACTGCACATTACAATTTTATATCCTTTTACTATATAAATAGAGAGTCCATTATTCACTAAATAATCTCTAGATATATAAATATATGAAATAACATCCCTATTCACTGCCTTGATAGAAAACAATGTACAAATATACCTGTTGCAAAACTATCACTATTATGAAACAAGAACATACACACATCCTTAGTGGAAAGCAATATTCAGATCTAAAGTACTTTCCATATCAGAATTAATAAATATTTAATAGCTGAATATTATTATACTTATTACACTTGTTATTTTGTATATGATGAACCTAACAAAACTGAAATATATACATAGTTATTATGTCATAATGTCAGCTAAAAGGAAAAATGAATGAAAATGTGAATAAATTATAAGTCTAGTGGTTCTGAGTTGTGATAGTATTCCTTCTAGTTTTTAATATGGGTTTCAATAGAACTATAATGTTTAGTCCAGGGGGACGATTTGCTCTCATGTTAATTATCCAAGATATTTCACACAGTTCAGTTCGATTATTGACGTCTCCTCCTCTATTGGTCTGGATAACAGTTTTAATTGCTTCAAAAACATTTAGACTAACAAGTCACATTCAATCATGAAATCAAAATTAGTAGTGCGCATTCTGGCTGCTCTTGCGAGCTGCCCCCTCACAAAAGATTTTGTCCTGATACCAAGGTTGAGCACTAGTAAAGTGCAAAAGGAGTCTGAATATGTCTCCTTTCTATAGATCTTCTTTATAACATCTTTTTTGTATGTCCTTAAACACCCCACATCTAATAATGCTAACCTCTCTGTATTGAATATGTGGGTGAATGTTAGAAATTCTGTTGTTCTATTACAATATTTAATACATTCAACAAATAAATCATGTCCACCCTTAAATATAATAAAAATATCATCCAAAAATCCAGTGTAGGAAAAAATGTGGTGAATAAAGAGATTATTATTAAATACAAATTCACTCTCCCAGTATGCGATAACTAAGTTAGCCAAACTGACTCCTACTGGGGACCCCATGGCTGCACCCTTTTTCTGCAAATAATATTTACCTTCAAACAAGAAGAAATTATTGCTCAAAATAATATCAAATAATTCCTGTATAAGGGAAATAGTGTTACTAACACCCCTCTTAGCTAAAAGTAGGCTCACTCATTTGATTCCTAGAAATTGCAGAATTGCAGTATACAGGTCCTTCACATCAACAGTAGCAAAGTTAAAATCAGGTTTGAAATTCAAACTACTGATGCTCCCCAAAAATGACCATGAGTCTTTACAAATGTAAGGTGCCTTCACTACATACTTCTTCAAAAAATTATCTGCAAACTTTGCTAGGGGGTATGTAATGGAATTTCTACCATTCACAATTGGCCAGAAAGAGGGATTTACCAAATCTTTGTGAATTTTCAGTATCCCGAAAATCACTGGAATCTGAGGGGCTGGTATAGAAAATAATTCAATAAATCAAGGTCAGTACGATTCTCTATAAACAATTATTTCAAGTAAATGTTAATTCTCCTATACGCTTGGTTCAGTTCATTCAAGGAAACCAAAATGTATGTGTTAGTGTTTAAGATATTGAGCATTCTCTCATTATAATCAAAAATGTTCATAAACACAAGTACCCCACCCTTTCCAGGTTTGGAAACCTGCACTCCAGTTTTTTTTAAATTTTCTAACATTTTCCATTCAGCAGGTTGTGCATTAATACAGTTCCTCTTTCTGCTCTTTTTATTACTAACAATATTCCTTAAATCTATTTTACAAATGCGCTCAAATAAATCCAATATTGACCTTGGTGGATTAAAAATACTTGGAACCCTAAATTCAGAAATTTCACAATCCTTCCCAATAAACAACAGATTCAGGTTTAACTTATGAGTGTACAGTTTCAAGTCAATCAAAGTCCTGCTCAAATCAAAATTTTTACTTGGCACAAAAGTCAAACCTTTGGACAAAAAGTCTACTAAGGTACTGTTTAATGCAAAGCTTGAATAATTAAAGATGGCAAAGTCCCATCTAATTTTTTTACAATATTCAGGGACCAATCATTTCTCCTTTCATTTGGAACCCTATATTCAGTAGTCAATTCATTTACTGCAGTGTTATAAACAAGTACCTCATCTGTTGTTACCGACTATGATTCCTCCTCTTGTTGTTGTTTCTCCCAAAGTTGTTGTTCCCCCCAAAGTTCTTTTGGGCATCATTCTGGCCCCTGTGAAAATTATGATTATTCTGGTTGTTTGGGGGATTGTAATCGCCCTGAAACTAAAAATTTGATTTTTAATTCTTTCACTTCATTGCATTTTATTTAAATGTATATAAGTAGTTTTCTTTCTGTAACCTGGCATGGCTGGGATGCTAATCACCTGTAGAGGCAGTAAAGCACATATACACACAGACACATACATATATACACACACACACACACACACACACACACACACACACACACACACACACACACACACACACACACACACACACACACACACACACACACATACTGCAAAGAAAAAGTTGACAGCCAAACGGCTACCATTGTAATTTCAACATCAGTACATTGCTACAGGAACTGTAGACATGCATATGTCCTAAAAGACTGTTCTCTCAAGTATAACCTCTGTTTATAAACATATCTTTGCACTAAGCATGACCATCACCATCTAGACAGCTATCGGATGACACACATGACACAAGAAGTTAAATGTACTTAGAGCCATGGATGTTAAACTGCACAGCCATGTAAATAGCATCATGAAATGCAGGCAGCCACAGAAGGAATTCAGGCAACCCTGTGAACCATAATACCTCATTATAATCATTAAATCCTTGGTGAATGAGCATTTTTATCACTGATTTTAGTTGTATATGTATCCAAGTGTACAACACAGCTATGCGTTTCAGATTGTTGGGTTGTCATGCAAAATGTGACACTACTACAACGGCGAGGGTGTTAGACACAATTTAAGAGAATGCATAGCTGTTATCCAATGTCTGCATTGTGGTGCCACTGCTATCTGCAATTGTACCTCATTGTGGCCTGTGGCTCTGGTTACGTACCTGCATGTGATGTCTAATTTATTCACGCAGTCTGTGTACCAGATAATGAAGAGCATGCACCACTACTGTTAGATGGTACTCATATGATAGCCAGAATACAGTTACATAACCTCATTTCTATACTCAACAAATTATTGCATGGTATCTCTCATTCTATCATGCATGATGACAAGGTTACACAGCACACCAATTATGATACTGGTGTTTTCAGTATAATATGCCATACTCTAATTCAATAGATGTTTATTGGAATGTACCAACGTAAGTATAGGGAAGGAAAGAGCTTGCATATCCAGCATGTAATATTCCACCTTGCTTGTCACTGCAATCATTCTGCCACCAGCAGTTCACAGTTCTTCAGTGTTTTTGCCGAGTCCATTTCACTGATACATTATAGGCTACAGTCTCCTCCATCTACAAGGACTTCCACTTCTCAAAACAAACCATTACACGTAGATTCCTTCTGTGGTTATGCATCTTCTAAACTACACTACCTATGAGGTTTTAGCTATTTTAGCTATTATTAGCTATTAGCCATGGGCTACATGGGCATCTTTGCAGGGTGCTGGAATGTGTGGGTGTACTGTGTCCTTTGAAACCAATGCCATATCCTAGTTGTTGGTTGCTCCATTAAATGACATAATATCTGGTGATGATACACATACAACTGCCGCCCACTGATATGTCATATGGCCTTCCTGTATATATATATATATATATATATATATATATATATGGTTCCCCTTTATAATCTTGAGATACTGAAAGCTCGAATTCCAGTATTTCGAAACTATAAGGTCAGACAGCCCACAATCCCGAAACACACAAACACGAAAAACTGAAATCCCGAACATTCACAAACAATACACCACACAACATGCACAGCATTCAACCCACAACACACAAACTACACAATCCTACATTACATCTATGCAGGGGGGCAAACCCCCCCTGCACCCTCCATGTGGGGGGGCTGCACCCTCCACACCCCCTACTTATACATATCCCAAAAGATGAACCTGATTTTCTGGCAGAGAAAATACAGTAGCACTACAATAAATATAAGATTTAAACCAAGCTTTGCATATTCACCACATAAAGAGGGTAAAATCTTGATTTAATGGTACAATAACAAAAAATAAAAATGAAATGAAACATTACAGTTGCTAATAAAACAATGATAAGCACTTTCAGGTATTATAACACTTCTTCAGATCTACTAACATAAAACATCACTGCCTATTTAAATAAAGTTTGCACCAATAATCTTTAAGAAAAAAATGGCCTGCATGTGTATCCCTTGGGCTTCAGGCTTCAGGCAAAGGCTCTTGCCACCCCCATAGTGCCTTTTTTAGGCAATACCATGAGGTCAAAACTACCAACATGAAAATTTCCCCAAAATGTAAATTAAAGGTTGTGCTGCTAAAAGATAGGAGTCTAAACATGAAATTGCACTCATTGCAAGCATTCTTAACCCAGGAAGAAGCTGACATTTCTGCAGTCACAGAAATCTGGTTCAAAATTGTGGAGAGCATCCCAGCCATACCAGGTTAATCATCCCAAAATTCATTCAGACCCCAAGCCGTGGGGAAAAAAACTAAAGGAGGTGGAGTTGTAATATATATATATATATATATATATATATATATATATATATATATATATATATATAGTATGATGCACAGGAAATACTCCAAGTGCAGTTAACAATTGATAAGACCCATATTCAAATCATAGCTAACTATAGGCCTACAACTCTGACTCAAGATACCCACTCCACCTATCTGGACTTCTTCGAATCTATCAAGATTCAACCATTTACCCTGATCCTGGGTGACTTTAACTATCCAACCATAGTTTGGAAGAAATACTCATGCTAAAACACAAGTGCCCAGAGATTCCTTGATTTCGTCAATGCAAATGCCTTGGACCAATTGGTTGACACCCCCACAAGAGATGAAAATATCTTGGACTTGGTATTAACCAATATGAGTAATCACTGCAGCATCCCTACAGTGTCATCATCCCTGGTAAGTTCCCTCCACAAAGCAGTCACTTTTGAAGTCAGCATCCCCCCCGACCCTTCCCCCAGGCTAGGGTCAAACAAAAAAAATTCTCCAAAGCTGATTACAACCTCCCGAGGGAAGGTATAAACAACTTTACAGCCTCATCCCCTCCACAGAAACTGGCACATATGTCCAAACTTATACCAAAGTACTATATGAGCATTTATATAGCTGCGTGGAATCAGGAATACCAGACAAGATGAAATCCTCATCCTCAAGGAAGAGTAAACCTGTCTGGTGTACATCTAAAATAAATAACTCTATAATAAAAGGAAAATAAAATTTCTGTCCAGGACCAAGAAGGAGCAGGTGTCTAATTGGAAGCAATCTCTCCTTAGCCTGAACAAGCAAATAAGAGCACTAGTGAAATCCTCCAAAGCAAACTTTGATTCCAAACTGGCCACATCTTCTAAAGTCAATCATAAGGCTTTCTTCACTGTGTCCAAAATCTCAAGGGAAGCATTCAGATCTGCTCAGAACTGGTGGTTAAGGACACCACATACACAAACCCTGTAGATATAGCCAACCAGCTGGCAGATAGGTTCTGTGAAAATGTCACTCCTTTGTCCCTCCCATCAGTAAAACAGGACATCCCCAGTAACTAACCTCATCCCCTTATCTCTAACGAGCAAGTCATCACTGCCCTCTCAAAGGCAAAAAAATACAGCCTCCATGGCATGTGATAACATCCCAGACTGCATCCAACATGAACTCAGGCACGTATTTGCAGAACCTTTAGGCACCCTATTCAATCAAAGCCTGAGTACCGGCTTTGTCCCAGCCAAGTGGAGGACAGCCACTGTCATCCCTTTGCACAAAGGTGAAGCATCCACTGATCCAGGAAATTATAAACCCATTAGCCTAACTAGCCTGATCTGCAAGGCCATGGAGCTGATTATCATGGACTTCATTAACATGCACATTGAAAACCTCCAGACACTTGATCACACACAATTTGGTTCTGACAAGAGGAAGTCATGCCTGTTAAATTTGGTTGACTTCTTTGAGACAGTCACCAAGGCCACAGATGAGGGGAAGATGGTGTGCACTGCCTACCTTGACCTGGCTAAGGCCTTCAATACTATTCCCCACTCAGGTATAATAGATAAACTCTCTCAACTAGGCATCAATCCATATGTTACCAGATGGGTAACAAACTGACTCACAGATAGAGCCCACGTAGTCAAAATAGGGGAAGCCACCTTAAGTAGTAGACCAGTAAAAAGTGGTGTACCCCAGGGATCAGTCTTGGGGTCTGCTGTTTGGGATATACCTCTCAGAGGTGCAGGCCAAATCTAGTGGGCTATGGCTGACCAAGTTTGCAGATGAATGCATGCTGGGTGCTGTCATCTATTCCCCTAGTGATGTGGACATCCTCCAAGACGGTCTCACCCAAACAAATGAATGGTGCCAGAAACATGGCCTCAAACTGAATACCAAAAATGCATCATCCCTTTTGGGAAGAATGACGTCCCCACAAATGATCGAATTGATAATAAGACACTAAGCATGCAATCAGTCGTGAGGGACTTGGGAACCCAGGTTGATTGCAAACTCACTTTTGATCACCGTATTGCCTCCATTGTATGGAAAGCTTTCTACATGGCCCACCTCATTAGTAAGGGCATCTCATCCTGGGACAAGGTGTTCATAACATCACTGTATTCTTCACTTTTAAGACCAGTTATTGAATACAATGCCCCCTTTGTCATATATCTCACAAAGCAGATGCAGCAGCTGGAGAGACCACAGAGATTCCTCAACTGGAGAATCCAGGGCATCAAACATTTACCCTACACAGATAGGCTAAAAGCCCTGCCTCTCTACTCTCCTGCAGACTCCTCAGAGGAGGACTCTGTCTGGCATACAAAGCTATCTCAGATCCCGCCCTGATGGCACTGCTGCATATCTACAAGTCAAGCTGCACTCGCGTAACCATCACACGAGACCTCAACCTGGTCTGTGACATCAATAGGACTTGTTGGTGGGACAGATTTGTTTCCCAGAGGCTTTCCCTTTTGTGGAATAGACTCCCTCACCACATAAAGCAGAGTACCTCATTAAACCTTTTTAAGCGCAACCCGGAAAACTGGATGGGGAACAGAAAATACACCCGTGGGATTCCACCTATGTCCCTTCTGGACAGTGGCATAGGGTGCTGACTTGTTGGAACATGGGTTAAATTCTTGGCTAGGCTTGTAAGGGCCTCAGGGCCAATAGCCTAGTAACTTGCTATGAGCTTATGATTCTATGAATTGGAATTCCTAATTATAAAGAACAGTGAAGGTTGCCTGAGACAAATTATAAGAGGTTTTCAGGTCAGCAGTGTTATAACCAAGACTAGATTTAAAAGCTTTCAGCCAAAAGATGCAAGCATCTGGACTGAGAGAAAGGTAGCGTTCATGGAAATAGAAGCATTCTAATGAATGATGAATAGGATTAAAGGAATATTGAATTTTTAGAATTAATGTTATTCTAAAACTGGAAAAAAATCTGGCCAATATGTTCTGATTTAATGAAGTTCCACTTGATGAAGTGTTTATCTCACCATGGAATGGAAGGCAGAAGGACAGCAGAAGCTTTTTATGTATTCAACAAGTATGGAGCACTTAATGTCTAATAAAACATTAAAAACACTGAGTCTGAAAGAAAGCAAGCTAAGGCTACCTGTTGGCTAATTGCTTACCTAGTCAGGTTGTTGCATAAAATTACGTGGTTGACAAATGCTTACTTGCATAAGTAAGAAACATTTAAAAATTCACTTCCTTGGTCCTACTACATTTGATCATTTCACCTGCCAGAAGTCTTCAACATATCCATCAATATTTTAAGCTTAGTAACCATGTACAAAAGTATAATTTCCTTCATGCTTATGAAGATTTATTTATTTGTCTGGACGTTTTTGCCAGATTTCATCATATTCTACTATATCCTACAGTGTTACCAGTAGTGTTTGAGCCAAGTAAAATTCCTGTAACCTCCAGGACTGTAATCAAAAAGTAAATGAGCAGATTGCAGCATTAGCAAGTAAAACATGTGGACATGAATACGAAAATGAATGAGCCTACTGAACAGGTGAAGACCATCTCCAGTGATTTAAAGCCAAATTAAAAATTGAGGTAGCCATTGCCTCATTTTGCAGCGAATGATGTACATGTAAGAGCATGCAGTATGCAGCAAAAAGGACTATTGGCATTTTTTGTGATACAACTTATTGTTTGTTTGTGTCTGTAGATGCTTGCAGGGAATGTGCTGCATTTTTCCATATCCATGTGTGGATTTTGTTTTGTGTCCTTGAAGCAGACATTTTGGATTTCATTCCAGTCACTTGTAGTACACAAGTTAACTACAGAAGCTATTTTGTTTGTTTGTTTACGGTCTCTAACATGGTTGTTATGATTGCTCAATAATTTAATCTTAACAGTTTAATAAGTGCTGCTGTATACAGAAATGGCCTCTGTTTTATGTGCAATGAAAGAGGTTTATTGCAAAATTTACCATTTCTACACTGTGTCAGAGTTAGGCTGCTGCTATTTTTCTGTAGAATGTGGAGTGCAACACTAGTCATTTTACTACTGGATGGGCTTCTTTGGAAACTAGTAAGGTCCACATAGTACATGTTCCATATTGCACCCGACATTACTGTCTACCATGTATTATTCAAAGAGTTTTTATCAGTCTGTGTAGTGGAATTCATCAGGCACAGAAGTGCTGACATTACCACAGAGCCTGTGCATGCAGCACAAATACTCATTTCACGGTCCATGCTGACATTTTCAGAAGTGCAGATCTTTCATTAAAAATGGTTACAGACCTCATTCTATTGCAGATTATTTTCTTTTTTTAATTCCAAAACATTGTTTTAGAGTCTCTCTGATAATTCATCATTGTTATGTCTTCTCAAAATGGAATTTAAGAATGGAAGTTAATCTGAACTTAAGAAATTCACTTCATGAGTCTTGCTCTCAAGGTTCATTCCTTGGCATTTCTTTGTTCAACACATGATAAAGTGGCTTTAAAAAAGATGGAGAGAGAGAGAGAGAGAGAGAGAGAGAATTTCTGAAAAAAATAAAAATAATAAATAAATAAATACATAAATACATAAATAAATAAATATTGTGGTCAAACAGGCAGAATGCGCAACTATCAGGTAATAAAGTTTTATGCTGCATCAGACAAATTAACACAATTACCCACTAGATATACCTCATAAAAGATCATTAACAAAATTCTTCCTAATACCACCAAACTCCACATAACTCATGGTTCACTGCACTTACATAACTTTAGCTTTGTACACTTCTGTACACTATGGATAGGTTATCAGAATATACTATTTGCCCATGTAAAATGCAGTCAGTATTGCCTAAACATACACAATTAGGATTGCATCTCTGATCGCAATGTGTTTATTATGTGTTTGCTTGAGAGGTGAATGTTGGTATCCATGTTGAGAGCACATAATAATAAGTTATGGTTAGAGATTCAATCATAATTCTTTGTAGTGCATGGAGACCTATTTGCTCCATGCATTACTGGTTACAGAAAAGTAGTATTAAAAAAAAAAATAAAATAAAAATGCAAAGTGTTGCGATGGCTTTAAAAGCCAGTAAACCCGTGGCAAAGTGGTTTACATCCTCAGGCATTTCTTGTCTAAGGGAAGCAGTTTGTTCCAAAATAGGAGCTGTAATGTAGCTGACAGCAGGCAAAAATGGAGTTGCAACCAAGTTATTTTGTGTTCTCCTGCTGCTGCTAACTGGCCAAGCTTTTAGTGCCAAATGTGATCTTAACAGTGCATGAGGGTACTTATCAATTGTTAAGCACCATTCTAAGCATTGTTTAGATTGGTCTCATACTAGAGTAGTGCTGAATCAGGATGTTATTTAACTGTTATTGGAGAGTAATCAAGGTGCACTATGCACTACATGCCACTTGGATATATGAAAACGCATATCCAAAGAAATCAACACTCCTTCCCTTATACAGTAAGTATTATACAATATAGTGCAGTATGGTACATGGTAAACACACACTTATATTCTCTCTCACTGCTTGCCTCCTCATCACAGATCATGTACCTATCACATACAAATTACCATACTCATATATTAAGTGAAATAACACCACCAATAGTAGAATCATGGCCCAAAATCTTCACCAAAAGATAATTAAAAGAAAAAACACAAGGGAAACAGGTTTATATCCCAGCATTTATTTATTAATGTATTTACATTTGTTGACCAGGAAAGTCCACTGGATCAGAAACCCATTTTCAGTGGAGGCCCGGAGAGAAAAGCTCCACATTGAAATTATGATGACACAGTGTTACTATTTACAGTTATACAACATAGAGAACATAAAGATTAGTTTAGCCAAATACAAATCTAAGTTAGTAATAAGCAGACTAAGGAATTTTATACAATTAGGGTAAATGACAATGTTGGATAATTCATATAAACAAAGTATACATCAGTAAATTCAGTTTTTTTTTTTTTTTTTTTTTTTTGTTTTTGAAAGAAGAGAGTGTAAAAAGGCTACAGATTATATGAGGTAAAGTTAAAAAAGACAGGTAGGAAGAAAAGCAAGTTGAAACAGCAGGACATCAGGATAGCTCTAAAGAGGTCTTTTTATTCGGGCACAAAGGCAGTTTTGGTTTTTGAGAAAGTGATTTTTAGGGTATGTTTGAAATTATTCAAAGAATCAAGTAGTATGATGGCGGGGGGGGGGGTTAAATCATTCCATAATTTTACTATGGCGTAAGAATATAAACTTTGTCCTGATTTCTTGTTGGGTTTGGAGACTCAAATAAGTTGTTTGTTAGAAGATCTTAAGTCTCTGTAGGGTGTGTAGATTTGAGTGATGTCTGAAAGTGTAGGCAGTTTTCTGGGCGGAATGTTAATTTATGAGCAATAGTGAGTTGGGTGTACCGAAGGCAATGAGGGAGTCCAGGCAATTCAGTGTCTCTATGACTTGGCAGTGGTGTGTACAGTTAGGTAGAACACAGGTAATAGCATGACTGCCATTTATTACATACAAATGTGTGAAGGTTTGTGAAAGCTGGGGAGCCATAGAGGAGGGAGGAGAGTAGGAGAGTGTTTGCTAATTTTGTTCTTGTGAGAAAATCTGTAAAGGACTTTTGCCTGTAAAGTTTGCCTAATTTAAAGTGAGTTTTATTTATTGCATTACGTATGTGTTATTCAAAGTAGAGTTTATTATCTGTGGTGACACCTGGTAGTTTAGCAAAGGTCACAACTTCTATTTCAGTCATGTTTTAGGAAAATATTTTAAAATCTTGAGGTACTGGCTTGGGTGAGATGACTAGTAATTTGGATTTTTTAGAATTCAAAAGTAATTGTGCCTCATTGAGCCAAGTTTCTATTGATGTGAATGCGTTTTGTTTTATTTTAAAGAGATATGGGAAATTGCTAGAAAAGGACATGATAGTCGGAGCATCCATGTATTGGCTGAATTAGCTCAGAAGGGAGGCTGTATGGAGATTATTTATAAATACATTGAACAGCAAGGATCCAAGAATGGAACCTTGGGAAACCCCTGTTTTAGTAATCAGGTAGCCAGATAAAGTGCTTTACCATCTCACAGATTGTTGCCTATTGTCTAGATAACCAGGTAAGGGCATGTGTGGAGCACCCTACTGTTGATAGTTGTTGTAATAACTAAGAATGTGACACTGTGTTGAAGGCTTTGGATAGGTCTAGAAAGACCACTGATGTTAAGAGACCAGGGTCCAAAGCTTTGTTCACAGTGTCATTAAAAGAAAGTAGGGCTGTGGTAGTACTATGAGCCAGGTGAAAGCCATGTTGAGTTGAGGTGAGTAGATTATTGTCAGTAAGGTGTTTCAGAAGTTGTGTTTGTACACACTTTTCTAGATAAAGATGACAAAGTGGAGACTGGACAATATTTGGATAAATAAACTGCCAAAAGTTTGCTGGAAACTCCAAATAAGGGCTCGCAACACTGATGGTAAAATGATTTATTTAACGCTCACAAACTCATACATTTTCGACACACTTCTTCTTCAGATTCAAACAATCAAATAAAAGAAAGGGCTAATATATACCCTATTCACTAATGATTTATCCAATAGAAACTGATACTTGATTAATACTTGTCCATTAAAGTCATAGAAACAAGCAAAGCTTGCTTAAATGTTAAAACCAATCCACAGATACATAGAAAAAATGATTGCCTACTTCCATAAAAAACACTTAAAATATTTAAAGTATTTAAAAACTAAACATTTTAATAAAATATAACTTGTAAAATAAGTATGAATAAAAAACATTCAATGACTCCTATTTCATTACTGGGACACAAAATTCCCTAGTGTATTGTGTTGTACAATACTGCCATCTTGTGACAAATCTAAAAAACACATAAATGAATCATAGTTTGGCAGATCTCAATTTAAGTACAGATTCGATGGACAAAAAATCATTCTTACCTGGGGGCTTAGTGGATTCTAAAACAATATGCCAAAACAATTCCCTATATTCTAATTTCGCCTCCCACATACCTCCTCTTATATCTCTGGGGACAGATTCCAAAACAAAAAAAGAAAATGTAGCCTGAGGACAAGTTGACATGTGTCTAAATAATGCATTCTTAGTATTCCGTGTTCTAACTCCATATAAATGCTCGTAAATACGACACTTTAATTTCCTCTCCATCTTCCCTACGTAAAAGGAGGTACATTGGTTACATGTGGCAATATAAACTACTCCAAAACTATTACAGTTGGAGAATTCACTACTCGTGATGCTTCTGTTTCTTGCTGCAACATATATGTGTTTTTTGTTAACAATGTAAGAACATTGTGAACAAAAACCACACTTGTAACTACCAAAACTACGACCACCACAACCTTTAGAGGAGGAAGTACCAAACTCAAATAGTTGTTTGAAATTTAAGTCCCTTCGATAAATTAATTTTAAGGGGGGGTTGTTGATTTAATGCTAAATCGGTAATTTGAACAAACCTTCCCCATTCTCTCATAATAACTTCCTTAATCAGAGTAGTCCAGGATATATGCCCTATCCCAATTATTGAGTGTGTTGTTATTTAAAACACTTGTAGATGACAAGGGCATATCTTGCCCCAAAATAGGGGCAAATCTATCTTTTCTCCCTTGGATTACAACTTCTAAGACGTCATCCAATAACTTCTTTGGATATGCTCTATCAGTAAGCATATTGAGCACTTTACCACATTCAACTAAAAATTCATCATCATTGGAAGTCATTCTGCTCACCCTAACTAATTGCTCTTTAACTAAATTCCTTTTTTGAAAAAACGGATGGCCACTTTTAAAATGTAGATAGGAATTAGAGAAGGTGTTTTTACGATATATCTTTGAAGAAAACCCCTGATTAAGCTTGGTTAGGGAGATGTCCAAATATGTCAATTCCGCTGAATTGAAATTAAAAGTAAAATCTAAAAAATGTGTGGTCTCTTTAATATAATTTAGAAATTCAAAACATTTTTCTTTAGTATCGGTCCAAAAAATACAAATATCATCTAAAAATCTTTTATATAAAGACCAACACTTAGAAAAAGGGCTGTGAATCACATACAATTTTTCCCACCAGGTTAAAACAATATTAGCATAAGTGGGTGCGCATTTGGCCCCCATAGCCACACCTTTGTTTTGCTTAAAAAATTCTCCCTGAAAAAACATGTAGTTGTTATTCAAAATAATTTCCATAAATAGAAGACAGTTCCCAAAATCATCTTGGGAGAACATACAACTATCCAACATAGACTGCTCCAGCCACTGTAACCCAATTTCATGTGGGATGGGAGATTGGGAGAAAATAAATGGGGTTTAACAAATCTCAAAAAATCCCATGAATCCTTTAGGACCGTGTTACCAGAATAGGAAAGCAATTTAAGTTTTTCGTCAACAAATTTAGCCAACAGGGTCGTAATCGACCCCTCAGAAGAAACAATCACTCTTAAAGGAGGATTAACAGAATCCTTGTGTACTTTGGTTATACCAAAGACAGAAGGAACACGTGGTTGTTTATTGAATAAAAAATTGAATTGTTCACCGTTAATAGAGACCTCCAATAATAAATCATTAAGCAATAAAGATATTTTGCTGTTAGCAATATTAACCTCATTAATGGAAGACCTGGAATACTTAGAAATGTCCTGAAGTAAATCATTTATCTTAAATTAGTATAAAATACTATCCATAAGCACCATCCCTCCCCTTTTGTCTAGTTGCATCACCCTAACACTTCTATCATGTTTCAAATCACTCATTAGTTTCTTTTCAGTGCAGGAAAGAATGGGGTGAATGTAATGATTAGTAATAGTTTTTCTAATTTCCATCTCTAATAAGTTTTCCAAATTTTTTAATTGTGGATGTAAGGGGGGGGGGGTTGAAAGTGCTTTTCTTCTTAAGCGAGGATGCACCTGAAGACCCAACATCATAGTCATGAAATATTAAAAACAAATTATCTTTCCTCAAAAACAACTTTAAATCTATAATAGATCTGGATATATTTGCCTCCTTACTTGGAATAAATTTAAAACCTTTAGAAAATAGCTGAAAATGATCAACTTGAACTTCAACATTACTATAATTGAATATTTTATAGTTGTTGAACTCCAAAACATTACCCTGACATATTATTTGGGAACTACAATCTACCTCCTGTAATTGCCCAGGTAGTTGTACTGTACTGGGTTCTGCTTGCGAATCCGGTTGGACCGGTGTACAGGAGGTGGGTGGGCTAAAGGGAAACCCCTCACACCATCACTTATTTCATCATATCCTACATCAACTGGGTCATTGTTTCTAAACTCAAACTCCCTACTATTTGTACCTGAGGTATGTTCTTTAAAAAAAGATTTAAACAATTTTGGCTTAGGGTAAGCTTTACCATCTTTGTAGTCTCTGATATCTCTTCCCAGTTTCCCCTGCTTCCTCTTCATACTAATAATACATTCAGAGTCTACCTGGGAAAAGACTTTAAAATATATTTTTTTCTCATAGTCCACCTGGAAAAGAAGGTCATTAACAATATTGGTGTTAATACATTCCATTTCCAATAGAATTGCTGCCCTGACTCTCTCATTTTCTTTGAGAATAGCCCTAACAACATCCATGCCACAATTATCGAAAATTTTTAACAACTCTGAATGAAATTTGGAACCCTCCTCTACCCTATTGGGAAATTTGTAGACACGTAAACCCTTGGGAACCACATGTTTGTCTAGGCATTCCCTAAGAAATGTGCAATCACATCCCAATCTTTAATATTTGTCCAAGTAAAAATATAAGTCATCCAAACTTTCCCTATAGGTTGTAACAACATGGTTGTTCGAATTTGTGACAGTAGAAAAATTGTACAAAGCATAATTCTTGTCTATACAACCTTGAAATTTAAAGGTTTGAATATCAGTGGAAAAGTCACCTTGATTGGGAAAGTTGGAATTGGCGCCAATGTCACCAGTTTGTCCTGGTTCCATTTCACGTGCCACCGGTGTGTTGGAACGTAAAAGTCTTGGAAAATCAGAAAATCAATGGTCAAT
This sequence comes from Protopterus annectens, assembly GCF_019279795.1. Taxonomy (NCBI): domain Eukaryota; kingdom Metazoa; phylum Chordata; order Ceratodontiformes; family Protopteridae; genus Protopterus; species Protopterus annectens. The sequence continues at coordinate 552,486,241 of NC_056736.1, read as the reverse complement.
AGTATTAACTGGTCCATCAATTCGCTCTAAAGGTGATGAAATAAATGGTAATCCGGTTTGTGTAGTCTGATGAACCGCTCGTTCATGCTGCGAACCAGAACTAAGCCCGGAAGCTAAGGAAACAATTGACTGACAAGCCGGCGTCAGTAATTCGACCAATTGGGAAAGTTGCCCTATAACTTTCCTCAATTCTCCTCTCTCGTCATTACGAGGATCCAAATCAGTTGCTGCCCCTGGGGTTTCAACCATCTCCATCCAAAAACCACAACCAAGCCAAAAAGAGATGAAAGCGAACCAAAAAACACAAATAAACTGCCAAAAGTTCGCTGGAAACTCCAAATAAGGGCTCGCAACACTGATGGTAAAATGATTTATTTAACGCTCACAAACTCATACATTTTCGACACACTTCTTCTTCAGAATCAAACAATCAAATAAAAGAAAGGGCTAATATATACCCTATTCACTAATGATTTATTCAATAGAAACTGATACTTGATTAACACTTGTCCATTAAAGTCATAGAAACAAGCAAAGTTTGCTTAAATGTTAAAACAAATCCACAGATACATAGAAAAAAATTATTGCCTACTTCCATAAAAAACACTTAAAATATTTAAAGTATTTAAAAACTAAACATTTTAATAAAATATAACTTGTAAAATAAGTATGTATAACAAACATTCAATGACTCCTATTTCAATACTGGGACACAAAATTCCCTAGTGCATTGTGTTGTACAATACTGCCATCTTGTGACAAATCTAAAAAATACATAAATGAATCATAGTTTGGCGGATCTCAATTTAAGTACAGATAATAATTGGATAAATCATTGGTGTTACCACCTTTATGAAGTGGAGTTATAATGGACTTCTTCCAAAGCTGTGCAACTATGGATTCAAAGGTAGATCCATTAATTAATATGCAAATGGGATAGGCTATTGCCTCTGCCCTGAGTTTAAAGTATTCAAAGTAGAGGTTGTCAGCAGAGACTGCTCATAGTTTGAGCTTAGATAGTAGTTTAAGTATTAAATAAGTGGGTACTAGTTTTAAGGAGAATGTAGATGCCCCTGAGAGGTTACTAGTGTTAACTTTGTGAGAAGAGTGATCTGAGCTGGATTTCTTCTGACAGTGATTTAAAGTGTTAATATTATTTGGGCAGTTGTTAGTTGCTTGAAAGGGTTGTTTACAAGATTACGAATGGTCTCAATAAAGTAAGAGTTAAAAAATGTGAGCTATTTGTTATGGATCTTTATTGGGAAAAGGTGATGGGTTTTGTGTGGTATCTGGATTTAGCAAAGTGGAGATGTTTTTCCAAAATTTGTTAGGGTTGTGTTTTTGGATAAAAAGTTGTTGTATGAAGTAAGTCTTTTGTCATTTTTGATCAATTTTTTTCTGGGTTTCGGAGTTGTTTATAGGTAATTTCATATTCTTGTTTTTTGTTTGTGTGCCATTCTTTCCAGGCTTGATGTCTGGAGAGAAGTACTTGCTTAGCTGGTTTTGTAAGCCATGGAGCATAGTTACATGTTGGCCTTTTATAGAAAATACGGGCTACAGTATTTAGTGTATCAACAAAGACTTTTTTAATGTAGTTTGCTGCTTATTCTAAAGGTAGTATTTTGAGTGGAGTCTAGTTTTGGGCTTTTTAAGGAGTTAATGAGAGATGTTTGGGAAAACTTGGTTAAGTTTATTTACATTCGGTAAGAATGGGTAGCTGCTTCATTTTGTTTTCTGTTTTAAGAAATCTGCTTGGCCTGGTGCTTTTGTTCTATGAGAGAGATAGTTACTTAAATTATCTAGGCTGCATACTTCACGTTTTTTATTGGTTAATTGTCTCTTGAATGATAGTTAAATACACAGTGAATTTCTGGGCCGTTGTCTTTTGCTGAAAAGATTTCAAGCCCGCACAAAATAAAGTACCAATGGTGAATCCCTTCTACTTTTTCCACCTACACTCCCCTTTGTTGATTTGCTTTTTAAAACTGCCCACCTCTGCTTTAAATTGAGCTTACTAAGCTCCTCCCTTTCTTCACTGCTGTTGATATATTGAATTATTTATTTGCCTTTCTTTGTGTTTATATTGAAAAGGTGCATTTTGCCTCTCATTGCCTGTTCTCTCCTTTTCTGTTCTACTGGTTTACTTGATCAGAATTCATTATCTAGCTAACTGTTGGATAAAGTTGTGCATTTTTACACTCTAGCAAGCACTTGTTTTAACATCAAGAGGTCAGTGGATTTTTCATCTAAAGCACTGGGAGGTAGCCAGGTCTGTTTAGTTTGAGGAAACACTTGAGATTTCGGAATGTAGTTTTATTGGCTGGAGGGCTTATTAATCAGCGTATCTTGTTTTTAATGCCTTTACAAATTATGTGTAATTGAGTAGCTCTTGGCTCATTTTACAAAGCAAAGCACATTTACTGAATAATCATACTTTTATAAGCTGTTTATAGTACACTGCTGAATCCGTATCTTTAGTTTTGTTTGTAGTAGCATTTTGTATCTTTTGAGAATGTTTGTGGTAGCATTTCACTCCAGACATTCCTTTACTGTGCTTTTACATTAGGAGGGGAGGGATTATTCATCTAGTGACAGTAGGTGTCGTCCTGGTCTATCTCAGCTGAGAAATGCAAAAAAAGTCTCTAAATATTTTTTTTCCACTGCTCATATATACTGTAAATTTACTTTGACAGTTAAAAAGTACTGTCTGCTGCTGCTTTAGTTACTTGCATTGTATTGCATTGCACATGTTAGTTTATCTGGATGTTGTAGGTAGCTTGTGTGATCTTGTTACACTTGGGATCCAAACTAGTTATTCTACATTAAGAAGATGTTTTTCTGTACCCCTGTGGCAGAACTGTGCTGATCTAACCTGCCTGAGTTGGTGATTGCTTATTGGTAGCTTGCTTAAAAGTTGTTTCTCTCTGCTTGCATTTAAGGCTTGTGTTTGGATGGGCTTTGACACAGATACTCAGAGCTGCTCACCATGGATTCACATTACATCTCAACATTTTAAAATGTCAAAATTCATATGGCCATGACCATATAATCGATGTTTTAAAACATCATATGTGTTAAGTGGAGATCTCCATACAGCGCAGAATGGGAAATGTTCCCTTTTCCTCGCTGTAGTGTGATCTTAGAGTTGGTATATTTAAATAGCAGGGGGTGTGGGGGGTGCAGGGTGGCTTGCCCCCCTGCAAAAATGTCCTAGAAAATTTTTTTGTGTTGTTATTGTTTTTGCTTTACAGGTTCAATGTATTAAAACATCAATAACATGGTCTCTGCTATATGAATTTCAACGTTTTAAAATGCTGGGCATGTAAAGTGAATCCCTCACCATTTGCAGACTTTGCTACCGATTGCAGAAAATCTGCTTTCACCTGGAGCAACTCACTTATGAAAAGACAAAAATAAGTATTTTTTTTTTGCACTTTTCTTATATACTTTGCAGTTTCTTTAACTATTTCCTGTTATTTTTTCACTTTATATCAAACAAAAAATCTATACTGTCTACAAGTGATTTAAGTAATTAATTGCATTGTTATTACATTGTATCTGTTAGTTGCAGGGCTGTTGTAAGTAGTTTGTGTGGTCTTGTTACAACGTGGGCTCCAAACCAGGTATTCTACATTAACAAAATTAAATTTTCATTTAAAGGCTCACTGCTGCTTTTCTGCTGTGATGGACATTTCTGCAGTTTTTTCTACCTAAGTAGTGTGGATATTTGCACCATTGTCCATTTTCAGGTTTGTGTTTTGGGCCTTGTTGTTGTGGAGGCTTTGTGTCTGAGCATATGTTCAAGGCCATCTTAGTTTAGAGAAAGCCATACTGCATTTCATTGAGAGGGGATTGTTTATGGCCATTGGCTGATTGGAGTTACCTGGGGTATGGCTTGAAGAAAGCACCTCATTGGTTCTTTCGAGCTTTTTTTAAAGTTGTTTCAGGTTTCAACTTTCTGTTACCCAAGAAGTTAACTTGTGAGTGTTTCTGTCATTTCACACTGAGCTAATTGGAGGAAGGGCACTGAGCAAACTTGGATCTGTAATATATAACATTAAGTATCCTGCCTTTTGCTTATTTTTACGAGGTATTTATAGCACTTTTATTGTCTGCTGCATACTTTTCTAGCTAGTTTCACTGTGTGTGAGGTATTAACTGGATATTATCTACATTTATTAAGCATCTATTTGGGTTTTTGTTCTGATTTCCTGTCAAGGAGTGTATCATATTGTTTCCCACCCTCCCTCCATATTGGTATCATGGTCTTGTACTTGGTGGCTTTGCAGTTGCCCGCCCTTACTATAAATTTGATCTGGGACACTCTTTCCAGTCTAGTGTCATTACCTCATTCTACCTAATCCAGGGAGAACATTTGAGAAGGCCAACCCACTTAGTTTCTGCTCCTCCGTTTCCCTTTCCACTTTACAAATAAACAAAAAAAAATTATTGCTTGTTTCTTGCCTTTCTTGTACGTCATCTAGTCCAGATATAGATTTCCTGGATCCAGGACTGTTTTTAAGCTTCTGAGCATCCGAGCCTTTCTGTGCTAAAGGGAAGCATTCTAGCTTAATTTTGTTTCTTAGAACTAGCCAGTTTTTTTTTAGTTTCAGCACTCAGATCTGTTTCTTTGAGCTCAGCACTTGTTCAGAACTCATTGTAAGCACTAAATAAGCAGCAAATTACTACAGCACTCAACTTAACTCACTTGTCTAGAGGAAAACAGTTTTTAGCACTAAATAAATAAGCACCTATCCAGGCATGTCTAAGGGTCAACTCCCGGTGTTTTCTCCTGTCTACCTGATGAATCTGGGCATCTTGGAGCAATGCAGCAATTGCCTCATGTACACAGACAGCCACCTAACACTACAACCTGTGAAAGATGCACTTATATAGCCAAACTGGAAGCAAAGCTCTCTTCACCCAAGACTGGACTAGACAGTCAAGAGGAGACTTATTATAACATTAGAAGTTGGCATTCTCAAACAAACTAGTATTAAGTATATATTAGGCTACTATTTTTTAACTCATTAATTTTAGACTAATTAACTCAATTAGCTGTGTTAACTAGATCACATGATCAGGTCTTTATAATATAAAAGGCATGACATTTCTTGTTTTAAATTAACTTGATAAAGCCTGGTACTACCAGGTGAAAGCGCTTGTTCTGAGCTTGTTGCTTCACTGTTTTGTCGTTTCATTCAAATAAAGGATTTACAGCACCTACTGAGGTTTTTTTTGAAGGCTACAATATTTTTTTCTGTTCCAGTGTGGATTTATTCTTGATTGGTAGTGACTATACAGTTCAACGGTGAGCTACGCTGGTATCTGATTGTGGAGGTATACTGTTTTTTGGTTCGCGTTTTCCACTTGTTTACTGTGTTTTTTGCTCCATGGCAGAAGACCCAGCTAGCTCCGATTTTTTGGACACTCCGTTACTTTTAAGAAATGAACAGGATGAATCTCCTGTTACCAGAAAATAATTCAATCAGCTTCTAACAATGATTACGCAAATGAATAATCTGCTCACTGCAACCAAGCCTGATTGTTCCTTTTCATTGCCTGGCAACCAGCAACAGAGACTGGCCAAGGAGCAAAGCATAATGCGAACACAGGAGCCGAATGGCAGTGATTGTATTACTTCTCCGATTTTTTCGTCAAGGAATAACATCCAAGATCAACAAGACCAACAACATGGGCACCAGCAAAGAGGTTTCAACACCAGCAATGCAAACCATAAAGACTTTAATTTCCAGGCATGGACAGAGCAACAATATATTTTCAAACAAGTTACTGTCAACAAACATTTTGAACAAATGGACTCTGATTTTGACATTTTAAGCAATAAGCTTTACGCATATAAAAACGCTCAGTTAGAAATTAATTACCTAAAGGAATGTATTAGGGTGCAGCGAGTGCCTAAAGGGCTCCGCTGCTTCAAGTTCCCTAATAACGCTACTTTTGGTTCAACATTGCATTCGCAGCTATTGGAACTGTTTGACAAGACAGGGCTGGAAATTTTAAATCTGATGGTTCAGGACTATCAGAAAAAAGCTAATGTGATCTTGAACGAACTTTCAGCTTTGAATGATAATATAGTCAAACATAAGAATTTTTTAAGTTTTAAGAAGAAATATGATGAGGTGTTTATAGAAGTGGACCAACATTGCTTAAAAGTTATTGACCGCAAAACTAGGAAGTTAGAAAGGGATCTTGTAGAATACAAAGAGGGTAGAGCATATCCTATACCTGGGAGGAATAATTACAACTACACAGAGAAACATAGGAACAATTTAGAGTGCATTAATCAGGAGGATGTTAGTACACCAGTAGCTGAACCCTTAAGAAGGAGTGAGCGCCTAGCACAAAAAGACAGTGCTAACCAATCCCAGGTTTTTCACTACCCACAGGGCAGACCGTTGGGGAGGAATCATTCACATTATCAACAGAATTGGAACAGGGGGCGCAGATAGAGGCAAACTTACCCCACAATACAGAAAGTTTGAATGAATTGGATTTAAATTTCAATGCAGAAGGTTGTCAGGTTATTAATGAAGATAATTTCAAGATTTATAACTTTACTGATGTTATTATTACTTCTGATTTTTTTGAGCTATTTACTAAAGGGCTTCAATTTGTCCCCACTCGTCCTATGAACCTTCCCAAGCTGTTAGTGGAACTTAAGCTGTTTGTTAGGAAGCTTAATTTGGCCATTTATTTTAAGGGTCAAGAACAACCAGACCATACTCTCAGTAGACGGAGTATTTTTAATCCCCCCACACACCCTAGTTTAAAAGTTTTTGAGGAACTAGTAGAAAAAGCTTTTAGAGATAATTACAATTTACATCATAAGCAAACATCATGTAATTTTGATTTCCACTTACAACAACTGATTGAGTACTTGAACAATGAAAACATTAGGGTGATGAAACCTGACAAAGGGGGAGGCATAGTCCTCATGTATAATGTTGAATATGAAATGTATATACATAACATTTTACAAGACGTCGACACTTATGAATTAATTTCGAGAAATTAATATAACTTAGCAATTTCTAAGATTCATTACATGCTAAAGGACTACCTCAACCAAGGGGGTATCAATGAAAAATTATATAACTACCTTTTGGTCCCTAAACCGAAAATTCCGATTATTTTCGGAATACCTAAGGTGCATAAGGGACTGGTACCACTGAAGTTTAGACCAATAGTAGCAGGTGCGGGCAGTATTACCGAGCCCCTGGGGATTTTCATAGACCAAAACTTGAAACAACTAATTTCCACTTTTACATATATTTGTAAAGATTCTTGGGAATTCATTGGTAGTATCACTCCTAATCTTTTTGAACCTAACTTATTAATGGTCACTATAGACGTCATTGAGTTGTTTCCTAGTATCCCACACAGTATAGGTTTGGATTGGTTTAATGAAATACTGGCTAGTGAATCTAATTTAAATGGACGATTGATTAATCTTATAGTCCAATTTATGGAAATTGTCCTTTTAAATAATTTTATTTATTTTAATGGTGAGATTTTTAAACAGAAGAAGGGGGTGGCTATGGGCGCATCATGCACATCTTCCTATGCCAACATTGTCCTCTATAGATGGGAAAAGGTTTTTATTTATGCTACAGAATGGAAGAAATATATACTATTCTATAAACGTTACTTTGGCGATATCTGTATTTTATGGAAAGGTAACAAAGAAAGCTTTATGGATTTTTTTAGTTATTTGAATTCAACAACTGAATTTTTAGCTTTTACATATGAGATCAGTGATTCTTCTTTGCATTATTTAGACATCCTGCTCAGTAAAGATTTAGAGGCGGGTCGATTCCAAACATGCATCTAAAGAAAGAGTACCTACTTTAATATTTTCCTGCACTACAATAGTGGGCACCCATACTACACGAAAAAAGGAATAGTAAAAGGGCAACTTATAAGAGCTTCAAGGATGTCTAGCACCTTGGAACTCTTTCTGCAAGAAGTTAGCATTTTGGAAGGCATGTTTTTACAGAGAGGATATCCACTTACTCTTGTTAAATCATTAGCATTAGAAATACTGGAGAAAAGGGATTCTCTGTATCCACCTCTTTTAGGGAAAGGGCTTTCAGTAGTTCCCTCTAACATGGACCAGCAAAATTCACTAAAAAATAATTTTGTATACACTTTCAATAGAGACTCAAGCTTGGCAGAAAATACTATTAACATGTTTTGGCCCATTTTAGCTGCACACAATGATACTTATCAATTTTTACCTGATAAGGTGGGCTTTACTAGGAAAAGAGATACCAACTTAAAGGGTTTGTTTGAGTGTAAAACCATGAATTTGAACTCTAGAACGACAGGACTGGTTTACAGAAAGTTTGGAGCATTCAAATGTGGGGCCTGCAACCAATGCCCCTACATTTTGGGAAAGGATTGCTATTATTTAACTTCTAGGAAGTTAAATTTGATTTCCCATGGCCGTTACACATGCTCAACCAGGGGGGTGGTGTATTTGGGTGTTTGTATGACATGTGGTAGTTTTTACATAGGAAAGACCGAGAGGATGCTCAAAAGGAGGATTTATGAGCACCTCTATGGCATAGAGAAAAAAAGGGACACCAATGCCTTTTATATACACCACTTGAGTTGCGTTAATATACAACTAAAGTTTTTTTGTACTTGAACAAGTTCCCCATGACCCTAGAGGAGGAGATTGGGAAACCCAACTGGAGAACAGAGAGCTGGTTCGGCAATTAAAGTTAAATGTTACTAAACCCCCAGGTTTGAACGATACCATAAGTCTCACTAGTGTTTTAAAAATTAACAGAGACAAACTACATTAACTGTGATTTTTTTGTTGAAGAATTGATTTTGTAAGCCATATTATCACCCACCATCCTTATGGCTTTTAACTGTATTTTATATATATTCTTCATAGATTTCATAATTTAGGCTAGTCAGTTTTTTTCGTTCCCTAACACTTGTTTGCAGATGATTCCTCCCGTTTCCTAAAGCGGGCACATTTAGTAGTTGTTAGTATACGGTTGAGGACCCTCCTATACAATTAATATATGCATTATAAAATATATTTTTTAATAAATGCATTTTTAACAATGTTTGTTATTGTTTTTATATTATAATTTAATAAATGTTTGTAAAACATGTGACACATTTAAGGACGGACTGTATGTCTATGCTTGAACATTAGAAGTTGGCATTCTCAAACAAACTAGTATTAAGTATATATTAGGCTACTATTTTTTAACTCGTTAATTTTAGACTAATTAACTCAATTAGCTGTGTTAACTAGATCACATGATCAGGTCTTTATAATATAAAAGGCATGACATTTCTTGTTTTAAATTAACTTGATAAAGCCTGGTACTACAAGGCGAAAGCGCTTGTTCTGAACTTGTTGCTTCGCTGTTTTGTCGTTTCATTCAAATAAAGGATTTTCAGCAACTACTGAGGTTTTTTTTGAAGGCTACAAAGTTTTTCTGTTCCAGTGTGGATTTATTCTTGATTGGTAGTGACTATACAGTTCAACGGTGAGCTACGCTGGTATCTGCTTGTGGAGGTATACTGTTTTTTGGTTCGCGTTTTCCACTTGTTTACTAAGGAGAAGGTAAACACTTGCACCACACCACATTCATCACATAGTCCCTCAAAACCTACACCACCAAAACACACACATAGAAACACAAAACACACACCTACATTTGCGGAGGCTCTCATTAAAAATCTACCCAAGCAACAGGGAACTCCAAAGCCGAAAATCAAGCAACCTCCAACCCCAACACAACCCAAATGACACATAGCCGACAAACTCAGTGTGCCAGTCAACCACAGCTCATAAGGCATAACAATGTACCCAACACTCTAGTCATAGGTGACTCTATAATCAGGCACACTGATGTTCCACTCACCAGGCTAAACAAGGAGAAAGTTACTGTCAGCTGCCTGTCGGGTGCCAGGATCCGCCACATAATGCACGCACTCAGGTCACTCCACAACATGTACAAATATGACTCTGTCATTGTCCATGTTGGTGTGAATGACCTGAGTTGGACCTCCCTGGACTACATGAAAAGAGACATGGAGGAGATGTCTGATCTTGTAGCCCAGGCAGGTATGACCCTAGCCCTGAGTAGCATCCTGCCATCACCCAGAATGATACCACAGTACAAGGACAAAATTATTGACTTCAACAATTGGCTAAGCTTCTGGTGTCATTCTAAGGGCAACCAGTGTCTGCCTGGGATGACATGATCGATAAACCACTATGCTTTGCCAGAGATGGCCTGCACCTGTCTACCTTGGGATTCTGGATACTGGCTAAGGCTCTTGCCACCCCTATAGTGCCTTTTTTAGTCAAGGTTCAAATGACAAATTCACCACCATAACAGGTACAAGCAAGCAAAACCTGAGGGTAATGCTACTTAATGCTACAAGTCTAAACCTCAAAATGCACTCACTTGAGGCATTCCTTAAAATGGAGAACATCGACATCTGTGCAGTGACAGAGACCTGGTTCAAGGCTCCAGAGAGCACCCCTGCATTACCAGGCTATAATTCATACCACACCTTTCAGCCACCTAACCTGGACCGAAACACTAAAGTCAGAGGCATGTCCATATTCATTAAGGATATCCACACCTCCTGGCTAGTTGCTCAGTATAATGCATCTGAGATTATTCAAGTGCAAGTAACTCTGGGCAAGACCGCAATCCAAACTGTAGCTTGCTACAGATTCCCCACCTTGCCCCAGGATTCCCACTCCTCATTTCTTGATAAACTTCAAAATATTAGGGTACAACCTAATACCCTAATAATGGGCAATTTCAACTACCCCACCATTAACTGGGAAAACTACTCATGTACCAACTCTTGTGCTCATCGTTTTCTGGAATTCATAAATTCCAATGCCTTGGATCAACTAACCCACACCCCCACCAGGGACAGCAATATCCTAGACCTGGTCATTACCAACATGGGGAACCAGTGTCCCACACCAGAGGTCAATTCCTCATTTGCTCAGATCTGACCACAAGCTAATCACCCTAGACATCCACATGCCACCCCCACCTCCCATTAGGGAAACCACAGTAAAAAACTTCTCCAAAGCACTTCACGCTTCTTAAGACAGAAGTAGGAAACTTCATCACACCCATGCTGACAGACAATAGAGGTACAACTGCTGAATCCTATACAAATGCACTTTATAAGAACTTACACGAGTGCATGGATTGTGCAATCGATAACAGAACCAAGATGCTATCCTCCAAAAAAGGAAGCCAATCTGGTGGTCCCCTGCCATAAACAAACTCTACAACAGAAGAAAGAAACTGTTGCAAAAAAGAGTAAAATCCCATGATTGGAGGAACTCCTTGGTCAGCCTCATTAAGAAGCTGAGATCCCTCATAAAATCCTGCAAAGCTAGTTACAAAAACAAAATATCCACTGATTCTAAAGACAAATGCAAAGTATTCTATAGCTATGTCAAGAATCTCAATGGCAACACTCAGATCTGCTCTGAGTTACAGCACAATGGCACTAAATATACAGAACCAACTGATATTGCCAATATCCTGGCAGATAGGTTCAGTGCTAACTTTACCCCCCTCTCATCACCTAAAGGGCCCATATCTATACCAGAGGAATGCAAAGTTCCTGTAATCACAGCAGCACAGGTAAAAACACACACTCTCCAAAGCCATGAACACAGCATCCATGGGACCTGACAACATCCCAGGCTGCGTTCTACACAAACTACAGAATGAACTGGCACCCCACCTAAGTACCATGTTCAAGAATCACCTCAGGCTTTGTGCCCACTGAATGGTGCACAGCAACGTTTATCCCACTCCACAAAGGGGGAGCCACCATGGACCCCAGGAACTAATGCCCCTTTAGCCTGATGAGCCAGGTCTCCAAGGCTATGGAACATATCATCATGGACCTTATAAACAATGACACTGGTAATCTCTAAACTCTGGACCCTACCCAGTTTGGGTTTGTAAAAGGCAGATCATGTCTCCTAAACCTGATAGACTTCTTTGAAGTGGCCACCAAAGCCATAGATGAGGGGAAAGTGGTTCACACAGCCTATCTAGATCTCGCCAAGGCTTTTGACACCATCCTCCACTCTGTAATTATAGAAAAACTCACTAAACTAGGTATAAATCCCTATGTCACAAGATGGGGTGCCAACTGGCTCAGTGACAGAACCCACACTGTGAAAGTAGCAGACTCCAATTCCAACGTCAGACCAGTGACAAGTGGAGTACTACTTGGTTCAGTCCTGGGTCCTCTCCTGTTTGGTATCTACTTCTCTGAAGTACAGGCTAACACAGAAGGTCTTTGGCTAAAGAAGTTTGCAGATGTCTGCAAACTAGGAGCCATAATCAAAAGTCCTAACAATGTAGACATCCTACAAAAGGGTCTCACTGAGACAGATGCCTGGTGTCAAAGCCATGGCCTCAAGCTCAATGCCAAAAAGTGCATTGTTATCCCTTATGGTAAAAACTCTGTACCCATGAACTACCACATAGGCAGTAGTCTACTTAACACTAAAAGTGTGATAAGAGACCTTGGGACACAGGTGGACAGTAGTCTCTGCTTTGATAAACACATCACCACAGTAGTCAGGAACTCCTTCTACGTGGCACACCTCATCACAAAATGTTTCTCATCCAGGAAAAAAGAGGTCATTGTTCCCCTCTACTTGTCACTCATTAGACCCATTATAGAGTACAACACCCCTTTTGGCATGTACCTCACAAGACAGCTACAACAACTGGAAAGGCTGCAGAAATACCTCACAAAGGGGATTACCGGCCTCAAACAGATTCCCTACGCAGACCGTCTCAAAAAACTCCAGCTTTACTCCATCGCTAATCACCTACTCAGAGGCGATCTCTACCTAACATACAAAGCTATGTCAAACCCCGAGCTGTTGGACATGCTCCACTTAAAGAAATCCCAATCCCTCCGAGCTACACGCTCTAGGGATGTAAACCTTGTCACCACAATAAACAGAACATGGTGGAGGGATAGATTCCTGTCCCAGAGACTTCCCATACTCTGGAAAAACTACCTATCTATATCAAACAGAGCTCCTCATTAGTACTCTTCAAGAAAAATCTTGATGATTGGATGGGAGATAGGAAATTCACCCCGGGGATCACTTCTGTGGCTCTGCTAGACAGGGGCACAGGAAAATAATTTTCTTGGGTGGCAAAAGCCAGGGTACCATTTATCTAGGCTTATATAGGCCCTAGGGCCAATAGCCTAGTACCTACCTATGAACCTATAAGGTGTTTTTCTGCACCCTTCTTGCAGAAGTGTGTTGATCTAACCTGTCTGAGTTGGGGATTGCTAGTGAAAGGGTTATTGCATGCTTTTCTGATTGATAGTTAACTAAAAACTTGTTTCTCTTTTCTCATATTTGATCAGCCTTAGCCTACACAAAGTATAGGTCCCTCCTGTAGTCTCAGCACTACCAGCACATTCCTGTAAAATTTACCCATTTCCTTCCTAATAAAACATAAAATAAACACCTACTATCATTGATCAGAAGTTTTCCATCATCTCTCTGGTCAGCCTGATAGACAGAGGCATCCTGAGGCAATGCAGAAATTGTCTCATGCATATTGACAACCACTTACTTGTAAAACCAACAAATACTTTATGTGAGAGCTGTAGTTACACAATGAAATTGGAGGCAAGACTCTCACACAAGGACAAATTGAATGCCAAACAGGTTGCCAACAGACACACACACACACACACACACACACACACACACACACACACACACACACACACACACACACACACACACACAAACACGCACACACACTTCCCACACTAAATAAGGACATGACACATGAACCCATATATGGTGAGGTACTCGCTAGTAACTTACCAAAAGATCAGAGGCCTCTCAAACTGAAACCACTTACACACATTACAATGCAAAAAACAACCACGACAAATAATAGCACTCCCTCTTTCACAAGTACCAGTATTACAACTTCAAAGCCCATGTGGGGGTGAATGACTTGAAATGCATCTGACTGGGCTATATGAAGAGAGAGATGCCTGAGCTTTCAGATTATGTGTCACAGGCAGGTAAAAGCCTAGCTTTAAGCAGCATTCTTCCTTCTCCAAGGACAATGCCATAAGACAAACAAAAAATGATTGACTTTAACAATTGGCTTAGCTTCTGGTGTCAGTACAAGGGGATCCAATATCTGTTAGTCTGGGAAGATATGGTCAACAGCCATGCTGCATTCCTAGAGATGATCTGCACCTGTTTCCTCTAAGCTTTCAGATACTGGCAAAGGCATTGGCCACCCCCATTGTGCCTTTTTTAGGCAATGTCAAAATAACCAACCTCCCAACATAACAAAAATCCTTTATAGATAAATTAAAGTTACTGCTGCTTATTGCTAGGAGTCTAAACAAGAAACTGCACTCCCTGGTAGCACTACTCACTTTGAAAGATGCTGATGTCTGTGCAGTCATTGAGACATGGTTCAATGGCACAGAAAGCACCCCGGCCATGCAGGCCTACAATGCCTTCTATACACTCAGACCACAAACTGAGCATGAAAGAACCAAAAGCGGAGGTGTATCCATCTGCCTTAAGGATAATTACACATTGAGACTGATCAAACAGTATGACTCTTTTGAGCATCTCCATGTCCAATTAACTATAGGCAAAACCTCCAACCCATCATAGCTAACTATAGGCCCCCCACCATGAAACAGGAAAAGCATACCACATACCTGGACTTACTGGAGTCACTTGCCATACATCCCATCACCTTTTTCATGGATGATTTTTAAATATCCTCCCATCAACTGGGAAACATGCATGATCACAAACATGCTGGCTCAGAGGTTCTTGTACAAATGGTCTGGAGCAGATAGTCAGCATATCATAGTACTCGCTAACATGGGAGAACATCCCCCCACCATGTGATGTCCTTGCTGATTAGAATCGACCATAAGCCAGTAGTTTGATATAATTATAAGACCAGATACCCCATCAGACTCAAAAATACTTAGACTTTTTCAAAGACAAACTGCATCATACTAAGAAGTTTCAAAGCCTCCTCGAACAGAGATAACACAGATTCCTATGCAGAGGTGTACACCAATGCCCTGTATAGAATCAGCTGTATCTGAATTGATTAAAATGAGATCTTGCCAAAAAAGCAAGCCACCCAGGTGGATCCCTAATATAGGCAGCCTATACAACAAGAGAAAGAAGTTAATGTCCAAGAACAAGAGGGAACTGGCTCATTAGAGGAAGAAATCTCTAGCTAAAACAAACAAATTAGAGATCTTGTCACATCCTCCAAAGCTAATTATAAAGCAAAAATAGCCTTCCTAGCTAAGGATAATAATAAGGTGTTCTTTAAATATATCTTAAATCTAAAAGGGAAAACCCATTTATGCACTGAACTGAATGTGGACGGCACCACCCATACTCAACCAAAGGTAATAGCCAGCCTGCTACCTGACAGATTTGAAGAAAACTTCACCACCCCCATCCCCTACAGTCATCCCACAAAATATACCTGCCACCCTTTCTCTGCCTATCATCTCAAGAGAGCAGATCATCTTGGCACTCTCCAAGACCAAAAACAAAACATCAATGGGACCATATAACATCCCAGGCTGCCTTTTAAACATAGTAAAACCTGACCTAGCAGACCCACTTGGATCCCTGTTTAACCACAACATGCGAACTGGCTGTGTCCCGGTGGAAGGGAGGACAGCAACTGTAATCCCACTGCTCAAAGGGAGACCATCAATCAACCCTGGGAATTATAGACCCATAAGCTTGACTAGCCTCATCTGCAAGGCCATGGAAAGAACCATTATAGACTTTATTAACAAGGACATAGGTAATCTCCAAACTCTAGATCCAACCAGTTTCAGATTCATTAAAGGTAGAGCATTCTTGTTAAACATGGCTGACTTCTTTGCGAAAGTCACAAAGGCCCTGGACGAGGAAGAGACAGTGCATACCACCTATCTTCACCTAGCCAAGGCATTTGCCACAATTCCTCAGTCAGGTATTATAGAGAAACTCTTACATTTGGGAATTAACCCCTACATTACCAGATGGATAGCCGGCTGGCTCATTGACAAGACACATATTGTCACAGTGGGTGACTTCACCTCTAGCAAAAGACCAGTTACCAGTGGTGTACCATAGGGTTCTGTGCTGGGCCACATGCTGTTCAGAATTTATTTCTCAAAAGTTCAGCCAAACTTGGACAGCCTGTGGCTGAGCAAGTTCACTGGCAATTGCAATTTGGGAGCACTCTAGATCCACAACGATGTTAATATACTGCAGACAGAGTTAATGCAGATAAGTGATTGGTACCAAATCCATTGATTAAAACTAAATGCCAAAAAATGCATTGTTATTCCCTTTGTGAAAGCTGACATCCCTGCTTATTACATTATAGGCAGCACCCCCAAAGTTTAGGCCCAGTTGTACTTGATCTGGGTACTCAGGTTGATAGCATCCTGAAATTTGAACATCACATATCCACAGTGGCACATCTTATAAGTAAAGGCATCACATCTAGATTTAAGGATGTTATAAATCCATTATAATCGGCCCTCATCAGACAAATAATTGAGTACAATGCTCCCTGTTGCATGTACCTCATCAGACAACTGAAACATTTGGAGATACAACAGAGGTTTCTTGCCAAGAAATTACAGGGTAGATAAAACAAGTCTTAAGTAGAAAGACTGAAATCTCTGTGACTGTGTTCTGTTTCCTACAGGTTGCTAAGAGGTGACCTGTGCCTGGCATACAGGCAGTCTCTGACCTGGCCCTGATGGAAATGCTACACATTCATAAATTAAACTGCAGAAGAGTCAGTTGCTCGGGTATTAACCTAGCCTCTGATATGAACATGTCATACTGGAGAGATAGATACATCTTCCAGAGACTGACACTTTTCTGCAACAAGCTTCCAATTCATGTGAAACAGAGCACCCCCCTGACCTTTTTTAAATGAAACCTAGATCAATGGATGGATGACTGCAAAATCACTCCTGGAGTGATGCCCAGGTCCCTCCTGGACAGAGGAAGTCTTTATTAACTACCACAGACTCTTACCTATGTGAATTTAACTCATCTAACCACTGAAAACTGCAGCAACTCAGGATAAATATGGCTAGGCCTGTAAGGGCACTAGGACCATTAGCCTAGTAACCTTTGATAAACCTGTGAACCTATGAACCTATGAACCCTGGAATAACAACTCCTGCATGTTAAGATTTACAACTCACTGTTTTATTTTAACCTTAAACTAGACAACTGGATGAGTATCCTCAAGTCTACTTCTGGATTGATTGGTATGACCCTCCTGGAGAAAGGAAGTATGGCCCAAAGAAAGGTACTGGCAAGATGGGAATGGTTATAAGACACAGTGACTTCGGAATATCTATGAATATAAAATAATCTAAACAGAACATATCTTAAACAAGCACATGCAGAATATTCATCATACATTAACAGTGGTGGCCCTACTTGACATCTTGCACTGTATTCACCACTAAAGCTGATATTTATCATGAAATACCACATCTAAACAAATCTAAACTCTTTGTAAAAATACACTCTTGATATAATTTTTAACAGGACTGTACCTAATGCTCCCAGGATAAACAATGAACTTATTCCAGCTTACTGCAGTAATATATCTGCAACTGCGTTCACCACACTACAACTTCAGTATGGCCATAGCAATCCTCAATAGCATTAATAATAAAATGCCATTCCTAGAAACCTGGATGGGAACAGCATTGCTTGATCATACTAGCAATGGGAGGTTGGCATAATGGTTAAGGTGTTTACCTTACAAACACAAGGTGCAGGGTTTGATTCTCACACGGTGACAGGGAAAATTGATTAGGCTTAAAATGGCCCACAAGTGCAGTTAGCCTAGTACTAATCTATGAACCTACTAAAACATGGCTGAATGCTGAGCATTGCAGATTAAGTGTCATACGCAACAACTATAACTCATTTTATAACACCAGGCCATGAAACAGGTGGAGTATTACAGTTCATCAGGAAAAACATTTACCTGAAAGCTACTATACTACAGCTTATACAACTACAGGAGATCCATTCCAGCGGTGACACTGACCTAAACAGGCTAGTGAGCCAACTGACCTTTAAATACAGCCTTAAGATTAACATAGCTGTCATTTACCTTCATCATCAGCTTATTTACAATTCTTTGACCAGTACTTGCATCTCTTCACTGCCATATTAGGCAAATCTAAGCTAATTATTTTGGGACACCTTAATTTAAATTAATTAGGACCACAAAAAAAAAAATCTTTAACAATTTTTTTTCCAAAGCATAGCCTTTCTCAGTTAGTCACTCAGCCCATAACAGCATCCCCAAACATACTAACTTCAACATTATCAGACATATTAATTGCAAACATTCCAGAAAAGTGCCTGAGTGCTGCCATACTATCTAACTTCTTCAATAATTACAACCCATTGGGGCGTGGCCAAGGATGAACACAGGATAGCAGCAGATTTCTTCAGCTCCACCAATTTCATTACACTGACAGGAATTAATTACTTAAAAAATTAATTTTTGAAGTAATTTTCTTTCTAAATATGTTTGTTTTATATAGTTCTTGAACTATATCTAAA
Organism: Protopterus annectens; assembly: GCF_019279795.1. NCBI lineage: Eukaryota > Metazoa > Chordata > Ceratodontiformes > Protopteridae > Protopterus > Protopterus annectens. The sequence continues at coordinate 552,467,535 of NC_056736.1, read as the reverse complement.
AAAGAAAGGAAATCTTAACAATATTCCTGTCAGAAATCACTTTGGAAATTTTCCTGTCAGTTTATCAGTCTGAAATGAGTTCCAGTAAGACAAATTCTCAAGACTCCAGCATCAAGAAAGAACTTCAGTCTCTGATAATTATAATCCAGCAACTTACTGCTAAGATGGATAAAATGGATACTAAAATAGACACCTTCATAGAAAAAACTACAAAACAAATAGACTTGTTACATATAGACCTGCAACAACAGAAGATCCAGATGACAGGCATAGAAGAAGCTGTGAATGACATGGAAAATAGAATACAAGAAGAGGAAATCAACATTGAGTTTCTGCTGAAACAAAATACACATTTACAAACAAAGCTGGATGACCTGGAAAATAGATCTAGGCACAATAACATTAGGATTTTTGGACTGCCAGAAAATATTGAAGGTAACAATATTACTTCTTTTTTAACAACATGGCTCCCTAAAACTTTAGACTTACCAGAAGCATTCTCTTTTGGTATTGAAAGAGCACATAGATCTATAGCTAATACTAACTCTAACAAAAACTATCCTAGATCAGTTATAGTTAGATTTTTATCATCTTTTGATAAAAAGATGGTTCTTAAATCTGCTTGGGCTAAAGCTCCTGTTAAGATTAATGAGACAACTGTGCGTTTTGACAATGACCATTCTTCCATGGTAATAGCTAAAAGAAAAGTTTTTCTGCCACTAATAAGGGAGCTTAAAAAAGCACAGTTTAAAACATACCTTCTGTTTCCTGCCAAGCTTAAAATCTTCCTTCCTGATGGTCCTAAAATTTTCGATGACTTAGACTCTGCTTTACTGTTTATCAAAAAAATAAGATTTTGGATAAAATAGAAGAAATGGAATGGGCTAGTCCTTCATTAAAGAGACTGGCAACTGAAACTTCGTGGAATACTTCAGAGAAGAAGAAGAGACTAAAAAACAAATGATTTGTTCTAGGTTTTTTTTCTCTCATCATTTTATTTCATTATTAATCTTTTTAAATATAGTTCCTGCATTTCCAAGAAGCAACAAATATTTTGAAAAAGGTTTAATCAAAGTTATTCTCTGTGTGCAAAGAAATGTTTTGTTTCATAACTAGTCAAAATATCTGGAGATTTAATGGCAAGTTGTGATTCAACTTGTTTCTCTTTCTGAAAAGGAGAAGTAAGGTTAGTAATTTGATACATTTTTTTCTTTATCTTTTTATTTTTTCTTCTCCTTTTCTTATTTTCTTTGTTTAAACAATGACATTCTATTTAGATTATGTAGTGGGTGAAGGGTGGGGGAGGGCAGGGAGAGAAGAGTAA
>NC_056736.1:552411211-552461211 GCF_019279795.1 Protopterus annectens | reverse complement strand
GATTAAAGAAACATACTAATAGCTGGTCTCAAGGGGGTATTTCTTTTCCAGACTTTAATTTATATATTATCTCTTCTATTGTAAAAGTTATTACTTTATTAATAGATCAGTCATATGTCACAAAATGGAAAGATTATTGGGAGCTAATTAGTATGCACTTCATGAAAATCTCCTTAACACATAAAAATATGATTGTAAATAACTCCATGTTATGGTTACTAAAGGAATTTTGTACTTCACCTATTACACCTAAACATATGGTTTGTTACCCATTAAATATTATTATTAGATATCGTAACTTTATATTCATGCACCCTAAGTATAGGGAATGGAATTTTATTATATTCCCTATAATGTATACTCAGGGTATGCTTTTGTCATCTACTTCTGAAGGAACTCATTTAACTATAGATAATGATCTAAAGTACTGGTATCAGTTGATATCTGATAATAAAGTTAAAAATCTAGATTTCTTAAAACAAGAATTTGATCTAAGAGAAACTTGCTTTGATGTTTTGAGGTTCAGACCTTTAGACAACATCTCATTAATAAAATAGATCTAATGTCTATAACAGTTAAAGAATCTATTCCAACACTGATTGATTACTTGATATTAAATTTACAACATAAAGTTTCTGATAAAGGTAAACTTTCATACATACATAAAATTATCAGACAAGAAACATTTTACAGTGTAGATTCATACTGGAATTATGTCAGTTCTATTAATGGGGACCCACCAAATCAACAAGATAAACAATATATATTGGAATCTGCTTATAGAACTACGTCTTCCATTGTCTGGAGACTTTATACATGGAAATTTTTACATAGATCTTTTTATACACCTTTGATGATGAATAAAATAAATAATAAAGATAATGTATGTAAGAGATGTAATGTAAAAATTAATGCTGACTGGGCTCATATGTTTTATGACTGTATAAAATTGAAAGAATACTGGAAGTCAATTAATGAATTTTGCAGGCTCTTTTACAGATAATTTCATTATTTCTAAATCTCTTATATTATTCAACACACCTGTACCTCAAAGTGTTAAAAAGGTTAAGCTTCCCTTGTTATGGTCTATTCTAGCAGTGGCTAGGAAAATAATAACTAGAAATTGGATTTCAGATACACCTCCTTCGTTCAATGAATTTAAAAATGTTATGAATATAGTGTGCCATATGGAAATAAACACAATTAGGACAAGAACAAATAGAAAAACATCTTATTATATTGTATGGGATAATTTACAAAATTTGTTAAAAAAATTTTAATTTCAATAACATGGTATTTTAGTTTAATTAATTGATCTGATTGTAGTGGATGTCTTTGTAAATACTTTAGTTGTTTTAACATAAACAAAGCACCATATGCGTGATCCTCTAATGGCAATGGAACGCTAGATATATCCACAGTTCAATAACGATGATACACTCTTATAGCTCAATAAAACTTTTATTCCACATCAGAGTGAGCGCTTTCGCCAAAAGGCTTCTTCAGACTCTTAATACAAGTTAAAATTATTTAGCTCATTTAAAAACCCTTCCATGACTTCCCATTGGTTGTTAGATTCATTGATGTCACAGGGTATATAGTAAAAGTGGTACATACAGTGCATTTCGTATATTGGTTAATTTAAAACCACTAACCTCTTACAGAGGTGCTAAAACCTACAATACTAAAAACTGATAGCCTTAGTGACAAAACATCAGACTGATCCTGATGCATAACCAAACTAGCTACTTGCTAAAATTCTAATGATATCATGATAACATATTCATACTAATAACTAAGGTCCCTTAAAACTAACTAGCTTAACATTAATTATTATGAGACAAAGCACAAGTTATAAACTCCAATGTTATTAGAGAAAATAATCGTTTGACAATTAGTTCATAACAACCTACGACATAACAAATATTGAGTACAACTTAGCAAATAGTGAAGTTGTAGGTACTGTTCAATAACCTCAGGCTGTACACAAAAAAACTTTTTAAACAAAAAATATATATACTATTATGAATAATAAAAATTGTGAGATGCGAAACACTCAAATACAAGACAAGCAACTTCACATAACATAATACTAGGTCATCACTCTAATGAAGCACATCTTATACAGCCAAATTCACTCTAACAACATTGGAGTTTATAACTTGTGCTTTGTCTATACAAAGATAAACCATGATATATTGGTTAATATGGTTTTCAGTGTCTATAACACTTTAGATGATCTTGTTATGTCTTTTGACATAACTCAACAACTATATGACTATTTTAAAGTTAAGGACCCTGTTTTACCGGTAATTCAGGGACTTCCAAAAGTTCATAAAGATTATACTGACCCGCCATTGAGACCCATTGTGGCAGGTCAAGGGTGGGTCACGGAACCCTTGTCCATTTATTTGGAGAATGTACTAAGACCCCTAGTTAACGAGAATGTGAAAATATTAAAAGACAGTAAACAGTTCCTCTTAGACCTTTATTCCCACTCACGATTTTTGGAAGATGACCAACATTACCTCTTAGTGACTTTAGATGTTGTCAGCCTTTTCACAGTTATCCCCAATGATACAGGCATCAGATACATTACTGAATACCTAAAAGCACATTCAGATTTTTCTGACAGGAAGATAGACTTAATTACACTACTACTTGAAATAATTCTGACTAATAATGTTTTTACATTTCAGGAAGGCATTTATCTACAGAAGGATGGCGTGGCTATGGGCACGTCCTGTGCCAATAGCTATGCCAACCTAGTCATGGCTAGGTGGGAAGATGAATGCCTTTATAATAATCCATTTTTTGTACAGTATGTTGGCATGTATTGCCGTTTTGTGGATGACCTTTTCTTTTTGTGGTTAGGAGATGAGCCCTCCCTTAATAGTTTTGTATCTTATTTAGACACAACCACAGAGTTTTTAAAATTCACTATGAATTTCTCTGATAGGAGTATATCTTTTTTAGATGTTGAAGTGTTTAGAATGTCCAATGGCCTGTTAAATACGTCTATACACAGAAAGGGGTGCAGGAGGAACAATCTACTACATAGGCAAAGTATGCACCCCCGTCATGTATTTAACAATGTCCTAAAAGGACAATTTATGAGAGTGTCCAGACTCAATCCTGAACAGAAAAATTATGAAAATGGAGTAGAGGACATGAAGGGTAGGTTCCTTGAGAGAGGTTATAAAGAGAAAGAAATTATTGATACCATCCATATAGTAGATTCCTTAAGGAATAGCAGTGCAAGACCTTACTTTATGGAACAAGTGGCACAAACCAACATTGAAGGTTCACCTATTACTGAAGTTAGAGCAAACTTGGCTTTTAGTAGGATGAGTCTAGAAGTGAAAAAAGCTATGAATAGACATTGGGATATTCTGAAGTCGAACAGAGAAGTCAGTGAGATTGTTGGCTCTGTACCACACATAGCCTATAAGAACCATCCTAACCTCAAGAGTATACTATGCAGACCTAGATATCCTATATATAATAGTAATATAGAGAATAGGAACACCGTACCATGTGGTGGATGTAATCAATGTGGCTTCATTAATAAAGAGATGATTTTTAGGCACCCTACCACAGGACATATATTCAACTTCAACACCAACACTAACTGTGATAGTAGGAACGTGGTTTATGTTGCCACTTGTAACTCTTGCACTGCCTACTATGTAGGGAAGACTAACCGAGCACTCAAGGAACGTATTAGGGAACACACATATCAAATTAGAGTGGGCTCTGATGTCAATGCCTTGGCCAGACATAACAAGTTGGCAGGCACACATCATACCTTTAAGTTTTGTGTTATTCAAACTGTCTTACAAGGTTTTAGAGGAGGGGACTTGATCAACCGTACATTAGAGTATGAAACCAGGTGGATCATCAGACTACGATCAGATATACCTCCTGGTCTTAATGATAAGGTCCAGATTAAGCCTTTTCTAAAGGGTAGAAGACTACGCAGAACACGGTAGTCTGCCTGTCAGTAATTTGAGTACTGCACCTATAAGAGTGAATTTGGCTGTATAAGATGTGCTTCATTAGAGTGATGACCTAGTATTATGTTATGTGAAGTTGCTTGTCTTGTATTTGAGTGTTTCGCATCTCACAATTTTTATTATTCATAATAGTATATATATTTTTTGTTTAAAAAGTTTTTTTGTGTACAGCCTGAGGTTATTGAACAGTACCTACAACTTCACTATTTGCTAAGTTGTACTCAATATTTGTTATGTCGTAGGTTGTTATGAACTAATTGTCAAACGATTATTTTCTCTAATAACATTGGAGTTTATAACTTGTGCTTTGTCTCATAATAATTAATGTTAAGCTAGTTAGTTTTAAGGGACCTTAGTTATTAGTATGAATATGTTATCATGATATCATTAGAATTTTAGCAAGTAGCTAGTTTGGTTATGCATCAGGATCAGTCTGATGTTTTGTCACTAAGGCTATCAGTTTTTAGTATTGTAGGTTTTAGCACCTCTGTAAGAGGTTAGTGGTTTTAAATTAACCAATATACGAAATGCACTGTATGTACCACTTTTACTATATACCCTGTGACATCAATGAATCTAACAACCAATGGGAAGTCATGGAAGGGTTTTTAAATGAGCTAAATAATTTTAACTTGTATTAAGAGTCTGAAGAAGCCTTTTGGCGAAAGCGCTCACTCTGATGTGGAATAAAAGTTTTATTGAGCTATAAGAGTGTATCATCGTTATTGAACTGTGGATATATCTAGCGTTCCATTGCCATTAGAGGATCACGCATATGGTGCTTTGTTTATGTTTTTATACATTTCAGCGTGAATCCTCGTCTCTACCAAGGGCTGCACTGCGTTGGGACTGTGTACTTTAGTTGTTTTGTTGAATATTATAATAATACCTATTTTTAATTACTTGTATAAAATTGTTATGATATTTCTCTTATATGTTAAAACAATAAACCTGTTTTGAAAAAAAAAATAATTACAACCCATTATGTCTGAATGGTCTATCCATAAAATCATACTACAATTAATTTCCACTAGATTCTTCTCTGAACATTCACAAACATACTAGATTCTTAAATCTCAGATGTTGAATGGAACATCATTTGCAATGGCAATATAAATACTCTGCTAGTCATTCAAAATCATCTCTTCACTGAAAGAAAAAAAAATTAAAAGTGCAACATGAACATGGATTACGCAAGACCTGAAGAGGATTTTAAAGCAATGTGACAATGTGACAATGCACTGAAAATCTGGAAAGCTAGCTAAATCCAAAACAGGAAATTACAGGCCCATACAGTCACAGACTTAGCTAAAGCCATATACAGCAGAAACAAGCAGCTTTTGTGTAAAGGTTGGCCCAAGCAGTTCTGAAGTCCACTCAGAACAATGGCTGTACAACCCACATCCTATACTCTCCAGTATAGAAATGAATTAGTAAACATCATAAAATCATGTATAGCCAATCTTTCCTCACTACAAACTCTATATAATCCAGAAATAAAAGCACAGCACTAAGTACCAGATTTTCAGTCTGTGAAGTTCTCACATTCTGATTTAATAAAATAGTCTCATCTAAACAGATATTCAAGCAACTAGAGTATATATATATAAATCAATCCATAAAATCACTTAACATTACATCCTGGGTTTCTCCCAATGTCAACAAAATCTATCTGTACTCTATAAAAACATATTATTACCCTTCTGTCACCACATGCATAACACCATACTTATGGAAACATGCAATAACAGTTTTAGTCATGGAAGTGATGGATCCTAATTCAACATCTGATTACAAATGGTGATTGTAGTATGTGGGTTTCGTGGTAAAAGTAGGGCCTTTAATGGTAGACAATATTCTAATCTTAGCAAAAGAATATTATAGTTTGCTAGGACCTCCAAAAGTCATTCTTCATGGCCTACTGATCAGTGGCGTAGCTTGAGTTTGTGCTGCCTGGGGCTGTCTTTCAGTTTGCTGCCCCCCCTCACAAAATTATGGTCGAATGGGGCCTCCCCATACACAGCCCTCCGCCCTGCAGCCATTCCAATGTCCCATTACTTGGCTATTTCGCCCCATTTACCACAAACACTGTAATGTTTGTACTGCTTTACTTCTACTATGATTATTTGGATTTCATTTAAAACTTTTATTTTACATTTTATAGCACAAACACTTAAAGACATTTGCTAAACAAAGCAATACAGTCTCACAATGAAAACAGACTTAGCATTAAAACTTCTCTGCCCTTGAAAGTCACATTCATTAAAACAACATTGAAACCCACATTCAAAGAAAATGCATCTGGCAAATGGCAGATAAAGATTACCTTTGAGCTGTTTTCAAATCATAGGCCCCTTGCACACAAAATATATATATATGTTCTTTGATGCACCTTCCTGATTGTATTAAATTACATTCCTTGCATAATGCAGCACATTTGTTAGAGCACGTTTTAAATTTAATGTTTTGAACATTTTTCTAGTAAGCAATTAAACAAAATGCATGAGCCAATAATGCCAAAACTGCCAAATTCAGAATATTTCCATTATAAAAGTCTACTCAAACTTTTACAATCCTCTAGTATCAGTAAATTTCCACAATCTCTGCAGAAGTAAAAGTCATCTAAATAATTCCACATTAAAGAGATTTGTAAGATTTGTAACTAATGAAGATGTTGCTGTTAGCAAACAACTTAATATTTCATTGTTTCATCTACAAATAAAGTGCCTGTTGCCCTTGAGGAATAAATTGCCTATGTTACATTAACAAAATGATAAGCTAGTAATATTACAATAGGGAATGGATGGCAAACTGATAACAGGTTCATACTTATTAGGTATCTCCGCCAAAGAAGATATTCTCAGGACTGTAGCATCTACCGCTTTAAAAGTACAACACAGTACAATATCAGCAATCTATTGACATAAAGTGGGAGTAGAACCCACAGCCTTTTGCATGAAAATCAAATATTCTACTTGTTGCGCTACTAGTAACATGATAAGACCTGCCATACACAGCACTAAACTTCTCTCCCCCTGAAGAACTATGCAGCACCAGAAATCTGGAAAAAGCCAAAATTTGTTGGTGGAGGGACAAAAGCCCAAAACCAGGGACAAATTTTAAACATTGCTTGTATAGTCTTAGAAAAGTTGCTAGAATAAAATGTTTTGTGTCACCATGTGTTTCCTGAAAGGGAGGAAGACTAAAACTTAAATGGCTATCATTATTTATTGAATTTGGTTCTCACTGATTTGCTAGAGAACCACAAATTTTAAGAGGACCAGACCAAAAGTTTGAGCCAAGCATTCTAGATATTCTGTAAAACTTTGGACAGTTGAGAACTATGGCTAACTCCTTGAATCAGCAGTGGTAGTGGTATGGATAGAGAGTTTAGTCTATTGCTCCCTGTTACTAAGGTACAGGGTTTAATTTTCACTGCTGCTCCAATGCCCATTCAAATGCTGTACAGAAGTGGGGGGGGGTGGGGTTAAGGGGTCCCTCATACAACAGTAAAGACAAAACATTTCTAATGTAATACATGCATTCTGAGAGATTTACAGACCATATATGAACAAACCAAACAGAAGCTGGGGAAAGCTGCAACACTTTATTCCGGTACCTCGGCTAAATGCCTTCAAAGGAATGAATACAATAGTACTTGTTGCACCTTATATACTACTGTGTAACACTAATTGATATAATTAAACAATCACAAAAGCTAATAGACCCATAGAATTAAAGAGACACAGTGTAAAAGCATATTATAAAGCCATGAAACACTCTTAAATGTATACAAAAAACACTCTAAATGTATACAAAAAACACCTAAAAGACACACATACTACTAGATATGAAAAATATTAATCATATAGTGAGATTGACTTCTAAATTCATGCCCCTTGGTTTTAAAGTACTGAATTTTAGAATAAACCTACTTTCCAAATTCAACAAATTCTGTAAATAGTTCCCAGTATTGTGAGAGTCAGGTTTAGCAAGGGCACAAAAAAACAAAGAGTCTGAACTTCCATTATGAAATGAGTTAAAATGTTCAGAAATAGGGCTAGCAGTTCTGACATTTCGAATGTCACCTAAGTGTTCTAAAACACGTGTTTTTAATTGCCGTTTAGTCTGACCAATGTAAAATTTGGGTGGAACACAATCACAACCAATCAAATACACTACTCCACATGATTTACAATTAAAATAGTTAAGAGTAGTGTATTTAACCCCATTAATCAAACTACCTGAAAGATCTTTTACTTTTGAACAGATCTTACATTTTCCACATCTGAACATACCATGTGGCAGATTATTTATGATGCCAGACCGAGCACGATTATTTACTTTTGATTTCAAAATTTCCTTTAGATTGGCATATCTGCCATAAGAAAAGGAAACATAGTTTGAAAACAAGTGACCAATCTCCTCATTATAACAAACAATTGGCCATAGAAAATCTACAATGTCTTTCAGCATCACAGAAAAAGGGGAAAATTTTGTGACAAAAAATAATTTGTCAATATTTACACAATTAACCACACCATCCCTAGATGTTTTCAAAGAAACTTCCTTTAAAATACTACCTCTTTTGTTAGAATTTAACAGTCTATCTAGACTTTTAGTAATTAAACTTTCAGAATAGCCTCTCGTGGACAACCTCTGTCTAACATTCTTAAATTCCACATTCCAAAACCTCCTCTCAGAAGTATGTTCCTTAGTGCGTTTGAACTCCCCGAATGGGAGTGCCTCAATTAAATGGGCAGGATGCACACTACTCGCATGTAGGAAATTATTTGAAGCTGTGTGTTTCTTAAATGGTCTAAACTGGACTAGTCCTTCTGTATCTACATACAATAAGATATCCAAGAATTGGATCTCACGATTATTCACACTGTAAGTAAATTCCAAACCAAATCTATTTTGATGTAAACTCAAAATAAATTCATCAAACTCCAGTTTATTCCCTTTGCAAATAAAAATCAGGTCATCAATGTATCTATAATAAGAGACAACTTTCTTCTGAAAAAAGTCTAAAGTATATAAGAAGTTAATCTCAAAATAGGACATGAAAAGGATTGCATAAGTGGGGGCAAAATTTGCCCCCATAGCAGTCCCCTCCTTCTGAAGAAAAAATCTTTGTTCAAAAGTGAAGTAGTTGTGGGTTAAAGCAAACTCTAGAAGCAAAATAACAAAAGAAGTTCGAGGACCTTCTCCCAAGATTTTACCAATTGCTTCCAAACCAAATTTTGTCTTAATACTGGTGTAAAGGGCCTTAACATCCACAGTAGCCCAGTAAAAATTGTCCTCCCATTTAAAGTTTAGCATTAAATCACAGTATTGATTAGTATTACTAATATGGGAACTTACATTTTTTAGTTCTTTTTTCAACAAGCTATCCAAAAATATCCCCACATGTTCCAAAAAACCCCCACAACAAGATACAATTGGACGACCAGTGGGGTCTTGTAAGTTTTTGTGTATTTTAGGAAGTGTATAGAATATAGGATCCCTAGGATTAGTGATAAACAATCTTGTCACATCCTTACTACTAAGGAAGCCTAATCTTTCACCCCTTTCTAAAAGGTCAAACAATTCAGAGTTAAATTGAACAATTGGGTTATGTAATAACTCTATGTAAACACCATCATCACATAAAAGATCAAAATTAATTTTTAGATAATGGCATTTCTCCATTATGACCCAATTGCCTCCCTTATCCGCTGTACAAAAAATATATTCATTGGAAATTTCTTTCATTTGTTTCAGTGCCAACCACTCCTGCTTTGTAAGATTAAATCCAATGAACCATTTCAAAAACAGCAGATACTCAGTCTCAACCTTTTTACACAAAACATTTTCAAAGGCCCTTAATACAGCTGAACTTTTGGGAGGACAAAAAGAACTGTGCACAGGCAAACGAGGCACAGTTAATTTACCACAACCAGTAAAAAAACGTTCATTACTTTCAGAAGTAACAACAGAATCCAAATTGGCCCGCAACATAATATCTGACTCAAAAAAACCACTACTCTCATCATCAAAATCATATATGGAAAGATCCATTAAAGGATCATCCATCATCGATGGATGCTCAGTACTAATGGAAGCATCAGCGTCCACATAACTATCACCCATAACATAGGCATTCTCAAGATTTCGGTCCTGCATTCTATCAACAGTATTTTTAAGTTCAAAAAATACTTTTAAATACAGTTTGCGACAGAAACGTTTAACATCTAGTAACAAATCCGAAAGCGCTGGTACTTTAGTGGGTACAAATTTACTACCCTTATTAAGTACCTGCCGCATCTTGGAAGTAATGGTAAGATCACTCAAATTCACAATGTGCATATAGTTACCAGAAACATGAGTCCCAAAATCAACATTGGACCTCCGTGGGGTAAGCACAGAAGTCAAATTCAAGTCCAATACAGTGACATTACTGATACCTTCGGTTCCGATCCTTCTGTCACAACTTACGTTTGGACCCCCGTCGAAAGTTCCATCTGCCTTCATCTTCCATGTCCGACGCTGCACCTGTACCCTCATTACTGTCTATACTTTCAAAAGATACATTTTTCTTGCTTGTAGCCGTGTCAGAAGATGAGACTGACGAGTCTCGACCACTACGTGAATCACGTGAACTCCCTTCACCGCCCTTCATCTGGAATGAACCATTCTTCAGTTTTCGCTGCCAAGAGTAAACTAAGTTTTTACTGAAGTCATTAACATCTCTGCTCAACTTTTTCTTTTTTCTTGTGATGACATCACGTTCAATCTTGGAAACCTCCTCATTGATGCTTTTCATAGCTGAAAAAAACGCTGCATCAGGATATTCAGCAGCTAATGCAGCCTCCCCTTCAGCAATTTGGGTTTGGATTAAACCCAAAGTTCTCCGGTTACGGTTAATCAAAATCTTTAACCAAGTAAGAGAACATAGTAGTGAAGCCGCCTTCCACTCCTCTAAAAAAACATTCTCATCTTCAGCAAATTTGTAAGCAGGCAACTTATCAATTCTTAAACCTCTCGGTGTGATAGAGAGTTCAACATACTTCTCTAGCAAGCGTATGTCATAAAATAAAGAAGTCTCTTTAATTCTCAATTTTTTCAGGTCATCAAACTTTTTATCAAAAGAGCTGTTACCAGATACAGTCCACGGATCAAATTGTGCTAACTTACTGTCCCTCTCTTTAGCTAAGTTAGCAAACAAGAATCCACTTCCATTCAAATTGGACATGTTGAAATCCTCCAGTCTCTGAATATACGAAAAAAGCCAACCAAAAAGCAAACGAATATGAACAAACCAAACAGAAGCTGGGGAAAGCTGCAACACTTTATTCCGGTATCTCGGCTAAATGCCTTCAAAGGAATGAATACAATAGTACTTGTTGCACCTTATATACTACTGTGTAACACTAATTGATATAATTAAACAATCACAAAAGCTAATAGACCCATAGAATTAAAGAGACACAGTGTAAAAGCATATTGTAAAAGCATTTACAGACCAGTCTGGCCTTATCAAAAGAAAGCTAAGGGGGATAGGTATAGTAAACAATAGTATAAACAATTTGTTTTGGGTGGGGGGTCCTATATAAACGCGATATGGTGCAGTAAACTAATCAAACATGCAGAGCTTTTAATTTCAGGGGGCTAAGAAATGGCAAGTAAAGGCAGCGGTAGAAACGTGCAAATACATATGCACACACAGACACACAAACAGAGACATACACACAGAACATAGTCTTCATCTTACAAAAGTTAAGATCATTTAATGGAAATAGTCCCTGACAATAATAATTTAGAATTAATTAATTATAATTAATAATTTATAAAATTATGTAGAAATGCCTTCTTGTACCTTACTGTGCATAATAACTTGAAATAAATTAAACTCCATTATCTCATCCATTCTTCCAAGGGAAATGTGTGCTTGTGAGCTCTGAGTTTTAACTATACATCCAGAAACATTTAAATACTCCTCTCCTCTGCTTCTCTCCTTTCTTCTCCTCTCTCCACCACTCTTTCTCTATCCCACACTTCATGCTCTCCTTCAGTCTGATTCCTCTCACACTCTCTTTCCCTCTCTTCATTCCTAAAACTAACCTTGTCACTTTTGTCTCTTCCAGTCTTTGTCATCTACTATGCTAATAATACACACACACACACACACACACACACACACACACACACACACACACACACATGTGTGTGTATATATATATATGTATATATATATATATATATATATATATATATATATATATATATATATATATATATATATATATATATATATATATATATATATATATGGGTGTATGCACGTGTGGACTGTGGTCAAATTACAGAATTTTATTTTATTGATCTAAATGCACTAATGAAGACTCAAACAGCAAAATGTGAAAAGTCATAAGCATGCAGAATCTATGTAGCTAAAACACTTTTATGCCTTTAAGAGGTCATTTGTATCTATCCCTTTGGCCTCCGCAGTAGAAAGTTTAAGCTATGTCACAGTGAAGAAAATAACTTAGCTGGGTCTTTACATTTGTATATCTATCTGTGTGTGTGTGTGTGTGTGTGTGTGTGTGTGTGTGTGTGTGTGTGTGTGCACGTGTGTGTGTGTGTGTGTGTGTGTGTGTGTGTGACAGACTATGTTTTATTTTCTATTTCATGTCCTATGCATTTCTCTTCACTCTAGATATAACATTTGTTTTGAATCTTTTACAACATGGCTCATGATTTATGGAACAATTTTCCAAAAGGAAAAATAAAATCTGCCTCGGATCGGCTCAACCTTTTCAGAAGAAAAAAAACCTTAAATAATAGCTTCTATAAGAATAGTAACCTATTTGTGTTAAAATAATACTATATGTTAGCTTCTATAAGAATAGTAACCTATTTGTGTTAAAATAATACTATATGTTAGCTCATTAAAACAGATTATTTATTTATCTTATACTGGACAAGTTTGGCTAGGGCATCCGGGAACCTTCCCTATCTCCTTTCGAAAGGTGCTATAGGATCTTTTACATCCATTTAGGCTAGAACAACTCAGGAAGAGGGGACCCCCATTTAATATGTCATCCAAAGGATACACACTCCCAAATGAAGCATCCCCCAACACCATGCTTCATTGCAGTGCCAGCAGTCCAGTCTCCTAGAGTGGAAATATAACCTACTGTCTTCTGGTCTTCCAGCACTAAAGGTAAATGTGTTTCCTGTTGTGTCATTGACACTGCTGGTTTCTGGGTAGAGTGTTAATTCTCTGCTCCTCAAATCATTAAGCTATTTGTTTTCTATGACTTTATTAGAAGTGTTTAACTGGATTATATTGTGCAGATTTTTTATTGATTTGTAAATTCTCAAATAGGTGTCCCCAACTATATCCTCTGTATACATTACATACATACACTGTCTTGACTTTATGTACTTATGTCTTACTTGTATTAGTTCTTACAGTTGTTTTGTCCTAATTGCTCCTATTGCATGTGTCACTAAATCTTGCGCTTGTCTTTTATGATTGCCTCATTGCCGTGGTAATGGCTGAAGTGAAAAGTGCCTTATATTAGCCCATGCACCGAGTAAACAAAGAAAGAAAGAAACAGGAGTGCAATCAATAAACAAGTAAATACATATATGCCTTTATTGTACTTAACTGATTGCCCCTTCTATTTTTGGCTTACTTTTTGATTGCAAAGAGTACAAAATGTGCCTAATACTTTGCATCGCAAATTTTAAATATATATAGGAACAGGTCTGTTTTGATGATGTGTGTGCGATAAACAAGCTACTAAAAGGCTTCAAATGTGCACTTTCCATTTATAGAGCTACATGAAATACTCAGTCACTGCTTACACATTAAATGCCTCAAACTTTTGAAGACGTCGTGGGAAAGGTTTTGTATTAGAACATTACCCCACCTGATGCACAGTAGCAAGGACCGCCCAAAACCCCACCCACTACTCTGAGCATAATATTTAAAGTGCTTTGAATAAACAATGGAAAGCCACCATCTGCAAAATGAATATACAAAGCATCGCAATTATTTCAGTAAAACCCTTCTCATCCTTATTTCCTGGTACCAGGATTTTGACAGGACAGCAGTCCAATTTCCAGTGATGAAAAGCTTTGATGTATTCCATTTCCTATTCAAACAAACACAGAAAATGCTGCATTTATAAAAGGCAGTACACTATTACACTTAAAAATTACAATTCTTTAAAGGGTGATGGGTGCGAATACATAATATGCTGCATGTATACAAACTGTTACACAGACTTAACATTACAGTTCTGTAAAGGTGTCGACTTTTCTGGGAGGTCTTTCTTATTGCATTTATTTAATGTATTTATTGTCTCACTGCCTCAGATTATTGCTTGTTGCTTTATCTCCAGAAATATGTTTACAGAAAGTTGGGGGTGCTGGCTTGCCCACCGTTAAAGCAATTGCTGCGCAAAATTATAGTAAAGAAAGACGAGGGTGCAGGGGTTATGGTTCGGGTTTTGGTGCTTCTTGAAATAATTCACTGTTCCAGTTACTTGAAAATAGTGTTTTTCATCCTCCACAGATTCTTTTCTCTGTGGTTTCATACCAACTGTAAATTAGGAATTACATTTGCAAAGTGTGCCACTGTAAATTACTTCATGTTCATCTTGTGTGAAACAATGAATATTCACCATATCAGTGGATAATCTGCATGGCTTGTCACTCAGCCATGTTTTCCATGCAATGTCACATGGGCTTGCCCTGTTAATCATGTAGGCCACGCCCATTCCTGCGTGAAAATCATGGTGGGGTAATGTTCTAATACAAAGCCGTGGGAAACACGTTACCCCACGCCCACCGAAAGCTGCATGGGAAAGTTAATGGTGCATTTCTTACAGCATTACACTTTGTAATTTAAGAATTGAAGATAAAACAAAAAAGAGTGACCCCAAACATGGCCAGCATTAAAACATTGTTTTTGGTTATTTTCTGGAAATATTAAACCTGACTTTCACTTCTGAAGAGTGAGAAATCTATACGGTCTGTGCCATAGTTTAGTAAACATGATGGTGTGGTGTATTATTTGTTTTAAGTTGGAATAACTAAAATTTTGAAGGAAAATAATGGGTAAACCACTTTTCGAAAAGCATGCTTGTTGCTGTGATTTGTAGAAATGAAGTGCTTACCGACCGTTACCAAACCACCACCACACACATGTACGTTTGTAGCCGCAGTTAAGTACAAAAAGGAAAATAATAGAAGCTGCTAAGTAAAAGTAGTCACATGAAAGTTAAGCTAAGCCTGCAGCCATTAAGGAAGTAAATAAATAAAATAACCTACTGGCTGTTTATCTTGTAGGTTTTGTTTATATTTTTTACTTGGTGGAGGAGGAGCCGAGCCGGGGAAGAAAGACATATTGTGCACACATAGACCTGTCTGCGGAAGTTGATGTCATGCATGTGATGATGTCAGGAATAATAAAAAAAAAAAAAACAGGAAATTTGGAAATTAAAGGGCCACACAGGAATTCATGGCACCCCAATATTTTGTCCTCAAAACCAGTATTTACTGAGGAATTCAACACGGTTGAGAGGTATGTGCCCTGGCTAGTTCTGACAGAGGTGAGAGTGCCCTGCAGGGATTTTTACCATATATAACCAATAAGCAGGACATGTACCATCACACATAGTAAACAGGCATCTGTCAGTAGGACTTTTACTGCAGGAGTACCACAAGGCTCAAAATTAGAGCCTCTTGTATTCTACAGATTCCTTAACAATTTATCCTCTGTGTACCATATATGAAATGCACCCTCTACATAGATGGTATAATGATACTATATTCAGATAAATCAAACCTACATGCAGCATGACATGCAATTTGTTCCAAACTAAAAATGAACAGTTGCGTTGTTATTTGGCAACCATCAGAAACTCATTCTTCCTACAGTTACAGAACAAAAGCACATAGGTATTACATTTGATCAGCAACTAACTTTCATAGCACATTTACAATAGATTACAAAAGCTGTACTTAGTCACCTAAGGATGGCAAATTAATACTCTCACTTCTCCACTGGTATCTACAAAGGCTCTATACATCCTAATGATAATGTCAAAAGTAGAATACAGACTAAAACTGTTTGCACTCATCTCAGTAAATAATACCATGCCGTGGTTGTACGGTGGTAGCGTTGTTACCTCACAGCAAGAGATTCTTCCATTCGATTCTCGGCTTGGCTTGGGAGTGCCTTCTGTGTGGAGTCTGCATGTCCTCCCCGCAGTTGTGTAGCGTTCGAAAGACATGCGTGCGTAAATGGGCGTACCTTCGTTGAAGGTTGGGCGTCAAGCTGGCACCTCGGCATTTCGTAAAAATCTACTGCCAATCATTAGTGGACCGGTGTTCCACTGTGGCGACCCCTTACCGGGAAAAAGCCGAAAGACAAACAAACAACTCTATAAAATGACAGAAAATGTCAGCAAATAAAATCTTGAAACATTATTGTCAATCATTAGAGAAGGCCAGATGGCCACCAATAATTGCCAGGGCTACTCTGTTACTACACTGCCTCTTACAAACTCCTAAACTGCCCAACCCTAGCACATACCCTGCAGTATAGAGAAACCAGCTATTCACTGCAACTATTTGTAGATAATGCAATAGATGAGACACCTTTTTTAAGCTTGCACCAGCAAATTATTAGAAACAACAGGGATTAAAGATACTACAAAAAAAAAAAAACACTTAATTGGATCCATTCATAAGTAATACACATGGAAATGCTTTGAGACAGGATAGGCATTGCACCATGTAGGTAGCACAGACACAGCAATTACATTCCTGTGTGGACAAATGTACTTGCATAAAGTTAAGATAATAAAAAAATACATTAATTGCTTATGCTACCAAATATAGTAAACGAATGCTCACTTTGTTGTCAGTTATGACTTGATACTTCTAAATGTTCATGATACTTTAAGCATGGTATAGCCACTGACAATGTATTGTATATGACAATGCAAGTATTTTGACATGCTTGAAGTGTACTACATTATGGTACAATTCATGTCTCTGTACTTCTATATGTTCTTTCTCAGTATCGCACTTTGTAAAAAAACTGAACTGTGTGTGTTGAAATTTGTAAATGCCATTTGGCCTGGTTTGTGGCTGAAAATGGTCTGAGGATCACACAACCTACATGGTCAATGAAGTTAATGAATAAATAATCGAATAAATAAAAGTAGGTTATGGTAACTGCCTTAACAAAATTTTGTGCTCAGAAATTGCTATTTTCATTTGGCCATGTTATTGTGACTATTGACATAGTATATACTATAAATGTTGTGGGGTGAAGACCCCATGTGAAGGCGTAAAGGGGTCAGAAGCACCCACATAAATACATTTGTATACCTTGCTTATATTTTTAAGAATGTGCAAATGGAGTGTAATGTATGGTATTAAGAAACAGAAAGGCATCATGAGTTATTAAAGGTAGTACAGAGTGCATGGTGTAAGCAGTTGAACTGTAATGTATGGAGACTGGTACCTTTCCTCATCGTGTTGGCAGTTGTTTATTGAAAATTTAGTGTACAAAATAGGTTCATAGGTTCATAGGTTCATAGGCTGATACTAGGCTATCTGCCCTAGGGCACTTATAAGCCTTGCCAGAGTATGCTTGGCTTTTGCCACCCTTTTAGATTAGTTGACTGTGCCTCTGTATAGTAGGTCACAGAAGGTAGCCATATTAAGGTTAGTTTACTGTACCTCTGTCTAGCAAGGACACAGAAGAGATCCCAGGGGTAAACTTATGGTCTCCCATCCACTAGTCAAGAGTGCTCTTGAATAGGGTCAGTGAGGGGCTCTGCCTAACATGGATTGGGATTTTGTTCCAGAGTGAGAGGAGCCTCTGGGATATGAATCTGTCCCTCCAGCATGTCCTATTTATTTCTGTGCTGAGGTTCAAGTCCCTGGAGCGTGTAGCTCTATGGGAATTGGATTTCTTGAGGTGGAGCATGTCCATTAATTCTGAGTTGGACATGACTTTATAAGTCAGACACAGATTGTCTCTGAGGCGGTACGCAACTTAGTAGAGCTGGAGTTTCTTTAGCCGAAGCGCATAGAGCATCTGGTTGAGTCCCTTGATCCTCTTGGTGAGGTACTTTTGGGGTCTTTCCAGTTGCTGCAGGTGCCGGGTAAGGTACATCTCAAATGGGGCATTGTATTCAATTATGGGCCTGATAAGTGATGAGTAGAGGGGCACAATGACCTCTCTTGATCTAGATGTGAACTGTTTCATGATAAGGTGGGTTATATAGAAGGTCTTTCTAACTACTTTGGCAACGTGATTGTCAAAGGAGAGATTACTATCTACTTGGGTCTCCAAGTCCCTAATTACTTCTTCCGTACTTAATGGATTACCACCTATGTGGTAATTTGTGGGCACTTTATTTTTCCCAAAGGGGATGACAATGCACATTTTGGCATTTAGCTTTAGGCCATGGCTCTGGCACCAGTTATCCATCTCTGTGAGACCCTTTTGGAGGATGCTCATGTCAGCCAGAGAGTCGATTATGGCACCCAGTTTACAGTCATCTGCGAACTTTGTCAGCCATATTCCACCCGTGTTAGCCTGTACCTCGGAGAAATATATACCGAACAAGAGAGGTCCCAGGACTGAGCCTTGAGGGACACCACTTGTAACTGGTTTAGAGTCTGACATGCCACCTGCAATTCTGATCTTGTGGGTTCTGTCCCTAAGCCAGTTAGCACCCCATCTTGTGACATAGGGGTTGATATTTAAGCTGGTGAGCTTATTTATGATGCCCGAGTGGGGTATTGTGTTGAAGGCTTTTGCGAGGTAGGCAGTGTGGACTACCTTCCCTTCATCTATGGCTTTGGTAACAGTTTCAAAGGCATCAACCAGGTACAAGAGGCATGATTTGCCCTTAACAAAGCCAAATTGGGTAGGATCCAGTGTCTGGAGGTTCCCAATGTCCTTGTTTGTGATTTCCATGATGATACGCTCCATAGCCTTGCAGACCAGGCTGGTCAGGCTTATAGGGCGATAGTTACCAGAGTCCGTTGTGGCACCACTTTTGTGGAGCGGGACCACTGTTGCTGTACGCCATTCCTTGGGTACATATCCTGTAGTAAGGCTGAGATTGAACAGTGTATTTAAGTGAGGGTTTACTTCTTTTTGGAGCTCATGTAAGACGCAGCCCGGGACACCGTCTGGTCCCATTGATGCTGTGTTTTTTGCTTTGGAGAGGGCAGCTCTCACCTGTACATCTGTGATCACAGGGAGGCTACATTCTGTTGGGATAGACATTTGCTCTTTTGGAGGGGAAGGGGGGAGAAGTTTGCACTGAACCTTTCTGCCAGGATGTTGGAAATGTCACTGGGATCAGTGTATTTTTTGTCATTTTGCACTAACTCAGAGCATATCTGGGAGTTGCCTCCCAGGTTCCTGACATAACTAAAGAAGGCCTTGTTATTATCCTTTGTGTCTTGTGCAATTTTTCGAAGCTTGCCTTAGATGATTTTATGAGGGATCATAGTTTCTTGCTAGTACTGATCAGACGCCTTACCTTTTTGGGATTTTGCTCTATCATGTAGTAGCTCCCTCCTTCTGTTATATAGCTTATTTATGGCCGGGGTCCACCAGACAGGTCTCCTGCCTTTGGAGGAGTGAGTCTTGGTTTTATTTGGGATAGAATGCTCCATGCATTCCTGTAGGTGTCCATAAAATGCTTTTGTAAAGGATTCTGCATTTTGGGCCGTAGTTTCCACTGGCCCGGGGACTTTGAAAGATACCACCTCGGTTTTAAGAAGTGTGAAGTTTGCTTTTGAGAAGTTCTTCACCGTGGTTTCCTTGGCTGAGGTTGGGGACAAAATATGGATGTCCAGTGAGATTAATTTATGGTCTGATCTTACCAATGAGGGGTATACCTCTGGTGAGGAACACAGAGACCCTATGTTGGTGAGGACCAGGTCCAATATGTTTTCCCCTCTTGTGGGAGTGGTGACCAGTTGTTCCATAGCATTTGAGGTTATAAATTATAGGAACCGTTGGGCAAGGGTATTTAGGCTTGAGTAGTTTTCACAATCAATATTTGGGTAGTTGAAGTCACCCAATATAATGGTGTTTGGAGGGACCTTCATATTTTCCAGTGTTCTCAGGTAAGCCGCGTGGGGTTCCTGTGTTTGGGAGGGTGGTCTGTAGCAGGCTACAAATGGAAAGGCAGTTTTGATCACTGTTAGTTGCACATGGATGATCTCCGATGTTTCGTGCCATTAACCTGGAGGTGTGGATATCTTTGATGTATATGGATACTCCCCCTCCTTTTGTGGTTCGGTCTGAGTTTTGCGGCCAAAAAGCATGGTATGAAGTATAACCTGGTAGTGCTGGGGTGGTTTCGGGACCCTTGAACCAGGTTTCTGTTAATGCACAGATATCGATATTCTCCATACTGAGGAGCATCTCGAGTGCATGCATCTTGAGATTTAGACTTCTGCCATTGAGCAGCATTACCCTTAGTTTTTTCTTTGTGTTGTCTATGAAAGTGGAGTTGTCTTTTGAGCCTTGCCTAAAAAAAGGCACTATGGTTGAGGCAAGAGCCTTTGCCAGTATTCGAAAACGTAGGGATAACAGGTGCAAGCCATCCCTCGCGAAGCAACGTGGCTTGTCGAGCATGTCATCCCAGGCTGACAGACACTGGATCCCCTTTGAATGACACCAATACTTTAGCCAATTGTTAAAATTGATCATTTTGTCTTTATACTGTGGCATCATTCTTGGTGAGGGCAAGATGCTACTCAAGGTCAGGGTCATACCGGCCTGGGCTACATGATCAGAGAGCTCCTCTATGTCTCTTTTCATGTAGTCCAGGGAGGTACGTCTCAGGTCATTCACACCAGCATGGACAATGACGGAGTCATATTTGTTCTTACTTTGGGGTGACCAGAGTGCATGTGTTATGTGGCGGATCCTGGCACCCGACAGGCAGCTTACTGTGACCTTCTCCTTATTCATTCTGGTGAGTGGGACGTCAGTGTGTCTGACAATAGAGTCTCCTATTACAAGTGTATTCGGTGTGTTGTTTAGCCTTAAGGGCTGTGACTGTGTGGTACACTGACTTTGTGAGTTATGTGTTACGTGGGTATTGTTGCATGGTGGGGGTTGCTTGGATGTCTGCTTGGGAGGTCTCTGCTGCTTAGGCAGATTTTTGTTTAGAGCCTCCGAGTATGTTTGTATGTGTTTTTGTATTTGGTTTGCGGATACGATGGGTCTACGTGAGACTGGATTTGTGGTGTGTGTGGTAACCATTTCCTCCTGACCGGCTGTGCCAGTACTGGGTTGAGAGAGCTCAGCCTCCAGTTTGGCTATATAGTTGCATCTCTCACATATGTTTGAGCTTGTTGGGAGGTGGAGAGGGTGGTCTGTGTACATAAGGCAGTTGTAACATTGCCTCAAGATTCCCAGATTCACCAGCTGAACTGGGGAGTAAACCCGAAACTGGCCTTTGAACATGCCTGAAAAGTATAGGGAACTACTTATTGACTGATCGGAAAGGACCAATAGGGAGCAAGTACTTAAAAGATGTATAAGAGGGTGTATTGCTTAAGTTTATTAGTGTTTACCTGTAGGATTACTTATATGAACAAGTGCTGGACTTTTAGAAAGAAAATAGAGTGCTTTTTTTGAGATTTAGAGCAGTTCCAAGGGAAAAAGTGAAGAGCAGACTTTGTGGAGCCGGAAATAGTTTAAAACCATTTACGTGGCACTGCCCAATGCTGCGCTATGCGCAAAATCACCCAAAGCCACGCTAAAGTGGGTTTTAAAGCAGGGGACTTGAAAGAGCTAGGAAATAGCCCAAAACAGCCAATAAACAACTAGTTACTGGGCTGAGACCACTCCTCCAGGGACAGATAGGCTGCTCAAAGCTCCCCACTCTCACTGGTGAACAGAGAAGCTTCCTCCTATCCAAGTAAGGATATGGGCAACACAGGAACTTGTACAGAGGTCTGGAATACAGCAAAACCTGAATTCAGAACTATTCTAGCACAGTAAAGGCGGGAAAACAAAGATATATATTTTTTGTTTGTTTTTTTTCTTTTTTTAGGACAGTATCAGAGACAGAAAAACACAGTAAATGCTTTGCACAGGCTAGCGCACTTGAGTGGGCAGCCTTAACAGTTAAAACAAACAACAATGACTTTAAAGTGCAGGCAAGCAACAAATGCAATAACATGTTTATTAAGGTATTACAGTAGTCACAAACTCGCTTTTTGGCGAGAAAAGTGGATTAATTCAATATTTAGCTGCTGTTAGCTTATGCAGGAACACTTTGTTAGTATGATGGGCCGTGTTTGGCTTTTGCAGCATGTATGTATCATTATGATTAGCTGCTATAGGTTTGTGATTACAGAAGGAAACTTAATTGTTTCTCTTTCTGATCAGTAGTGATTCATTGAATAGAATGGTTATTTATAATAATCTATAGTATGTGGGAACACATTGTCCTTCAAATCCATCCATCCATCTGCAATCACCTTTCCCATTTTTTAGCACAAGGGGTGAGGGTATCATTTCTTCAGTGGCAATTATTGATAGTCAGTGTTCACAATGCCAGGTGACTATCCCTGCTGCAATTGTTGTTCTGTATAAGACAAACACATACACTCACGTAAAGGCAAATTTAGAGTATCAAGCCTCCCAACTGTATGTTTTTGGAATGTGGGGGGAAACTGGAGCACCCAGAAACAAACCTATGCAGTCTCAGGGGGACATGCAAACTAACACAGAAGACACCCTAGCTGAGAATCAAACCAGGGAACCTCTTGATGTGAGGTTATAACACTACCTGCTGTATCACTATATCAGCCCCTAAGGTAATTGGCCCATAAGGGGATCAAAACTGTTACCTTTGCATTATTATCATCACTGTCCTTCAAATAGTGTTTGTATTATGGATGCAATTTTATTATATGTTCTTAATGCAGTTAAGCAGTTAGGGAGTATAACACAAGAGTAGTGCAAGAAAAGTTATTATGCATTTCTGTGTAGCACTGCCACAATGTAACAAACATAAATAAAGCATGCATTTCAAAATATTTTCTGGATTTCAAGTTGATAATGCTAATTATGACTAGGTGACTCTTATTTTAGTACATGGCTGCCTGGTATGTGCTGAAGACATTTTCTTAATGACAGACTATACGCTTTACCAGTAGTGGTCACAGTGCTGACAAACTGCAAATGAAAATTATAAAGCTGAAGTTACTTTAAATGCAGTTCCAGAGATAAACATTGGAGTGTTGTCTTTATCTGAAACTGAACTGAATGTTTGCTAATCGGCAAGAGAACTTATAATTACTGTAAGACCTTAGCAGATTTCTTTCTCTGATAAATACATTATTGATCA
Source organism: Protopterus annectens (assembly GCF_019279795.1). Taxonomy (NCBI): domain Eukaryota; kingdom Metazoa; phylum Chordata; order Ceratodontiformes; family Protopteridae; genus Protopterus; species Protopterus annectens. Next base: position 552,437,783 of record NC_056736.1, on the reverse strand, counting down.
CACTTCTGCAGCTTGCCTTACCTCTGACAGATGGCATTATCAAAATAGTAAATTTAGTAGGATAAGTAAAGTTCAGACACATAGATCATGCCTGCTTCTCTAAAATGTTAATTATTAAAAGCATATAATATATGGTTCTATTGGCAGACCCATAGATTCACACAAAATATGGCTGGTATCTAGAACTTTATTATGTTTATGAGAAGGCTTGGAAAAGTATAAATCCTATGTTCTCAGATTTAAAAGCCATTCCATAGAGTGAGATGTGTTCTTTATTTGGGAGAAAATTCAGTTGAGGAAAGTTGTATTTCAGGTATTTTATTATATAAAATAAGTAAGTCATTGTCTGTATTTAAAACATACGTTTGTTTAGATTCTGGATCTTTTGTGATATCTGTATAAGAAAACATATGGCTATATTAATCGAGTAAAAAAATATAAATATAATTTACCATATGGTTTATATTCTAATGGCACATGTCATAATGATTCTAAACATATGCTTTCAATAGTTATTTTTTAACTCATCAAAGCTGACAGCAATAGCATATGTTTGGAGCAAAAGTGTTATGCTGCCTGGGCATTTCTTGCTAAAACACTGATGATTAATTCATCATGTCAGCTCATTTCCACTAACAGCAATTTAGAGACCTCAACATCCAATGCCTGTCAAAAGTATTTCACATTATACAGCATTAAGAACCCATTATCAATGTCAGAGTGCCAATGTGTTCCACACTGAATATGGATCTCCTAAGCTAAAACTTCAATTGATATAAATACTTACAGCAGCCAGTTAAAGGCATTCAGAGTTCTTTTTTTGTTTTGTTTTGTTTTTGATTAAAAAGCCAAACTAAAATATAAACAGACAAAGTTAAAAAGACGTAAGTTGCTAGAAAGGGGAAACAAAATCATGGCAGCAACTTCACGGAATGTTATCATATCAGTACAAAAACTCTGAGAGTCTGATAGGCTTATGACAATGTAGCTACCATAACCCCAAAGGTTTCCACATGATGATAAGATTTTCTTAATGAGAGACTAAGCTTCTAGTACAGTTTTTGCCTGACAGTGGGGGTAGCATGGAGGGTAGTCTCACTGGGGAAGTAACTTTTTAATGCAAAGGTATGTGGTCGAATCGATTGATAATTAGCCTTGTGCACTGCACTGGAATTTGCCACTGCAGACTAACTAGGTAGAGTGATTTAGATAACTGCTATGCCAAGATGTTTTATTTTCTGTAGGAGAAAAAATTGAACACCGTCTAGTGACGGTGGCCACCCATTTACAGCTACGGTAAGTACTCACAATACAGGTAAGTATAGTGGAGCTATGTGTATTTGCATGTGAGTGAGTCTGTATTTTTGTCTGTGTGTGTGCATGCAGACATGCATTGGAGCGTGCATGCAGGTGTGTGGGTGAGTGTTTCTGTGAGTGTGACTGAGTATGGGACCTAGTTTGTGACTGTTTTTATGTGTGTGTGTGTGCTTGTGTGCATGCTTGGGTGCGTCTGTGTGTGTGTGTGTGTGCGTGTGTGTGTGTGTGTGTGTGTGTGTGTGTGTGTGTGTGTGTGTGCGTGCGTGTGTGTGTTTGTTTGCATGTTGGTGCATGCCTCGGCTACCGCAATGCATGGGCTGGTAGGGAGAACTCTAGTACCGTTAGGTTTTCCAGAGTTGTGTTCACTTCAGAGGCATAATAAGGAGACACTAATGATGTGTTTTTCTGGGCAGCTTTACAATGTCTTTGAATCAGAGATTCTTTCTGTCATACTAAATGACTAATCTGCTTTGGCCAGTCAGTATTGGTGGAGAGGATCTTTCAGTATCACAGGGAAAGTCTCCTTTCAGCTCAGATCACTGCAGTCATTATAGTACATATAGTACACACTTGTTCAATGCTAATGCAAGGCTGGTTAATAACACATTATTGCTTCACTCTGAGAACAGGATGAAGTTATTGCAAAATGCACTGTAATTAATGCTGTAGGATTCAGGGTACTGTCCATTCTGAAGTTCAGAGCTAGCAAGTGCATTGTTATTCTTGATTGGCTGTCATCTTTTCTACCCTCACCACTTCCTGTATGACTTGTAGAATCATTTCACTGATGTTGTTTCAGGTTTGCAATCATATGAATAGGATGCTAGCTGAAAGGGAAATCTATGAAGGCAGAGGACAAGACCAAGACTGAGGAAATCATAAGTTGTGATAAAATGTGTGAAAGAAGTAGGAAATGGTGCTGAGAGCTCTCCTTTTAGGCATCCTCTTCCCTGGCAGCAAGGGAAATGTTGATGGCCTCTGTCTGACAATGTTTGCAAGCCATTGTAACTATAAAAGTCATAAACAGCTTAAATACTACAGTAACACCTTACTAAGCATGATGTATATGCTATAAATGGCTATGAATGCTACACTAACACTGCATTAAGCATGATGTATATGTTATAAATGGCTTAAATACTACAGCAACGCTGTACTAAGCATGATGTATGTGCTATAAATGGCTTAAGTATTACCATAACACTCCACTAAGCATGATGTATATGCTATAAATAGCTTAAGTACTACAGTAACTCTCTACTAAGCATGATGTATGTGCTATAAATGGTTTAAGTACTACAGTACTCTGTACTAAGCATGATGTATATGCTATGAATGGTTTAAGTACTACCGTAACACTCTACTAAGCATGATGTATATGCTATAAATGGCTTGAGCACCGCTGTTTCACTCAATGTATATGCTATGATATGCCTGGTGGACATGGGAGAAGAATGGGAAGACTAAAACTAGAAATGTTACATGTAGTTTAAATAAGTGGATGCAAAGATAAAGAGAAAGGGTGAGGGGATTATTCCTCTTACCCAATACTCTATTCCTTTATGTTTCTCAGGATAGTTGATTGATTAGTAGGGAATTAGAACATGGTGATTATGAAACACAATTTAAGTGGAAGCATATAGTGGTAGCTTCTGTGAATAGAAATTGTTTGACTTGCACATAGAAATTTATGAAGGGGAAGATGAATTCTAGTTTTCTTGGTAAGGATTCTAAAATATGAGGATTATAACACTGTAATTCATGCTACAAAAATTGCTCTAAGGTTGGGGTCGAAAGGGATTGTAATTATAGTTTTTAAATGGAAGTTCTTTTGGTCGCTCTACTAGCCAGTATAAGGAGGAATTTGATTCCAAAAGCTTATTGGTAAGAGATGCTATTAACAGAGAACAACTTTGTTTTATTGGTAGCCATTTTGTTTCCTCAATAATGTGTAGTCGTGCTCCATTCATAGAAATAATTGCATGAATTTGCAACTGCTGTCAGTGGTGCTTTTGAGAGTTGTTAGGCTTTTTCTCTGAGAAGTTGCAGTGATTGGCAAACTGCATTCAAAATGGACTAGCAGGATTCTTTTGCCAATGGTCATTCTACTTTCTGTTGACAGGATGCAAGACTTTTTTTTTTACCAAAACAGCAGTCATTTGATGTGGGAAAGAAAGGCAAAGGTTTAATCCACATAGACTGCTAGATATTTAAAATAAGAGGTGGTTTCTACAGGTTATTTGTTTATCAATACCATTGCTAAATTTTATGGGATGGTTGAGAGGCTTTGTCTTGTTCCAAAAATCGTATGTTTGTATTTTGAGGCATTTAAGATAAGACAATTATAGGTGAACTAATCTGAAACTTGAAAAAAGTCTTCTACTTGCTTTTTGATAAGGTGTGTTGGTAAATTATTTATAAATATACAACATAGTAGTTGAGGTAAAATGGAGCCTTTAAGAAATTTACGTCAGCACTCCCATCTTCTCCTACTCCTTCCTCCTCAAGTCTGCTGCACTTACTTTACTTGAACTCAGCTAATGTGCTTGGTTAAGATGTGGCAGCTCCACTCTCTCTCTCTCTCTCTCTCTCTCTCTCTCTGCCTCTCTCTCTCACTATATATATATATATATATATATATATATATATATATATATATATATATTTTTTTTTTTCTGCATAGCTGCTATATCTCACCCAGAGACAGTGGTTGAGTCTGATCATGAGCAACAACCATTGCAACCATTGTGTGCTATGAGATGCCTGAGTCCCTGGCTTCAAGACAATGTTTTTCTCGTGCCTGGGAGTATAACAGTTATATTTGACCCCAGAACTCCTACTGCTTTGGCCGTGACATTAGCAACAAATATCATTTACTTTTCTTACTACAAAATCATTTCATTCCTAGAGAGGGTGTTTCCTTAATACTCATACTTGGTGGCTGCATTGAATAAAATGGCTATAGCAGTATATTTATTTATATAGCTTGAAATCTTTGTAAGATACCACACATTAAGAAATTCCATTTCCCAATATTAGGCTTTTGTTTATTTTTGATTTTATTACAACTATTTTATATCTCTTGTAGGAGGATTTAAGAATATTCCCAAGTATTTAATTGTGTGTTTCACTCATTAAAAGGGTATGCCTAGCTTAGAAGTCTTGCCTGCATTTGTACTACAGACTGATATAACTAAGTCATTTCTTTGCATTAGACAAATGTATTGTGAAGTCAACAATGTCAAGCTGCTGTAGCAGGATTTCTCTTGCACAAAATCAAATGATTCATGTTGTTTTATGATTACAAGTTTCCAAAAAAGATATAACCAGAAAAAAGCTCCCAATAGTAGTGAGAATAACAAAAAAATTCATATAGTTTTATACTAGTCTCCTATTTGGATACCAATACAATCATAGCTTCTCTTTTTTCTAAGACACATATTCTTTTTCTTTCGGCTGTTGCCATTAGGGGTCGCCACAGTGGATCATCTGTTTCCATTTCTTCCTGTCCTCTGCATCTTATTCTGTCACACCAACCACCTGCATGTCCTCTCTCACCACATCCATAAACCTTATCTTAGACCTTCCTCGTTTCTATGACACATATATTGAAACATAATGAATGATATGTCACACATATATAACCATTCTTATTCAAATTCTGAAAATGTTTATTTGCAAAGCTAGTTATACAGTAAAGGCACTATATTGGACATAATCACCTTCTTTGATTGTCCATGATATTTATTTTATTTATGCATTCCTTTATGTTATGTAGCCTATCTGGCATTGTAAACTTTATAAATTAATGATACAAGATTCAATTAAGAAAGCTGAGACATATCCAGCTTAAAGTATGTTTGTCTGTATTCTTTACAGACTATTATAACTGTAGTTTTCACTTTATGCATAGATGTGTATTCATCTTGTTTCCTAAAATACTGCAGTAAGGAATGAATTTATATACTAATTATACACTAATTATATACTAATACTAAGAAATAACTTTTTGGTTCACCATGGTGAGTTTTTTCAACAAATCCAGGGTGTTGCAATGGGTGCAGCCTGTGCACCCACTTTTGCTAACTTAGTTCTTGCCAATTGGGAAGAGAAATTCATTTTTCAGTCTGATTACTTAAAATATTTCAAGTTGTATAAAAGATTCCTAGACGACATAATAATTTTTTGGACTGGGGGCCATGGCAAACTAAAAGTGTTCATCAAAAATATAGGGGAAACCACAGATTTCCTCAAATTCACGTACACTACATCCAATATTAGTATAGCATATTTGGATATTGAAATTGTCAAAAAGAATAATTCCCTAGAGACTAGAGTGTATAGGAAGGACACATATGTTAACTCATTCCTTCATTTTGATAGTGGACATCCTATTTATTGCAAGAGGATCTTGGTGAAGGGACAGTTCGTCAGGGGATCAAGGATGACAAGTACTGATGAAGACTTCACCAAGAAATGTGACAACTTAGAAGGGATGTTCCTCGACAGAGGATATCCAAAGGAATTCATCACGGAATTTAGGATGGAAGTTACAAAAGCAAGAGGGGGAAGATTTAGACCCATAAAAGGGGAAAAGGAAAATTTACATAATAGTAACAACAATGGGACATTAAAAAAGGAAACTTATCATCAGACGCTAGTCCTAGAATGTAATGCTCTGAATAAGAAAGTTAAGGAACTGTTTCAAAAAGAATGGGAGAAGTTCAAAATCCTTTCGGATATAGAGGGACTTTCAGAGTTAAATCCAAGGGTGGTGTTCAAAAATTCTATAAATATAAAAAATATGTTAGAGACAGGGAACGTTAGAAAAAGAAGATTAGGGGATAGGGCTAACTCAGATAAGGTTGGTACATACAAATGTGGAAAATGTAGACAATGTGAGTTTATAATAAACCAAGAGAAAATTTACTTGGATAGCAGGGGATTACGGCTGTATAGTAAAGGCTATTTTAATTGTGAGTCTAGGGGGTTGGTATATTTAGTAATTTGTAAAAATTGTTCATCCTACTACGTAGGTAAGACTGAAAGATCCTTAAAAAAAAGGATTTATAAACACACATATGAAATCAAAAAATGTAAAGAAACCAATGCACTTTTTAGACATTCACTGGTATGTAAAGAACATGAATTCAGATTCTTTGTGTTGGACCAAGTGAAAGTGGATATCAGAGGTGGTCCTTGGGAAGAAAATATTGGTTACAAAGAACTGTGGTGGCAATTAGCCTTGGAAGCCAACAAAGCCCCTGGCTTAAATGAATACATTTCCATTTTACCACTATTAAGACTAAAAGCAACCAAGATATAACTATAGAAGTTATAATAAATACGACCAGTAGATGGCACTATCCACTTGTAAATAGCAAATACATTGTGATTCTATGTACTACAATGAGTCTACTTTGGTAGACCGAACGTGCATTTCACCGACACATGCTTTACCGACCCCAAATGTCCGAAACGTTAGTTCACCGACTATTCAAAAACTCGACTGTCACTTTACCGACAAACGCTATATAATTACCACGTATTCAAACAGTTTACTAAACAAATACAGATATAACTATCTAACTCCACATTAAGAAACACGTAAACATTAGGCAACAGAAATACTATCTAATTACCACTTGTCCATAGAGTTGACTAATAAATACAGATATACCTTTATGACTCCACGTTAACAAACACGTAACAGTGGCTCACACGTTGTAAGGATGAACAAACGATGTGGTAGAACATTTTCTATTACTGCAACTACTTAGTTACGTATATATAATTGATTTCTTAGCGTTGTTGCACAGTGTTGTAGGATACTATTTCATACTACAAAGCCGTCACTGCAAAGTAGATGGAACAGTCTATCTTAAACAGGTACTCGGTGCATACTGTTCAACTCATAGGGAAAATATACGCTACAATATATATGTAGAGAAATGTACGCTACCATGTATATCCGTATGTTCCTGATATTCTAACATGTGATATGCTTAAGTTGACGTTTGTAAAGTGTATATTTTAATCAGATAACTTTCTGTTCTGCTTTTTTAACATAGTATACTATTTGTTTACATTACGGATTATTCTTGTTACATCGCACTGATATAGCGTTTGTCGGTAAAGTGACAGTCGAGTTTTTGAATAGTCGGTGAACTAACGTTTCGGACATTTGGGGTCGGTAAATCATGTGTCGGTGAAATGCACGTTCGGTCTATCAAAGTAGACCCACTACAATACATTTAATATATAAATATAATTGCTCATGATTTCCAAATTAATATAATTTAAAGAATGGATTTTAAAAGTTTTTATAAAATATTTTTATCAAATATTCTTAACAAGGTTATTTAAATATAACTTGATTTTATTAATTTTTACAGAGTTTATGAATGAAGGTTTAATTAGAATGGTATAATGAAATGTGGAAGTTCATTTGTTCACTTTGAAATAAAAGATTGACATGATTGGTTAGGGATGAATTAATTATGTATAAAAGGGAGTTGTGAATATGACTGTTGTATCTGATGAAGTCTTTTGTTGGACGAAAACGCAGACTTTAAATAAAGCGTTCATTGATTGTGTGGTAAATGGACTCAAAATTGGATTATTGACATCTTTTTCTCCTTTTGGCTTCTTCATTGGTGTTTTTGGTTTTGTTCGAGGAAGTTGGCCGTTTGAGTTTTCTTTAATGAATTTATATACTGTGTTGCAGATTACTGGATGTACTCACAACAGAAAGCAGTAAGTGAATTGCAGAAACACATTATATATAAGATGTGTAGTAGAAGACAAAGGAAAGAGGATGTATAATATGTGGAAAGAGACTTAATCAAACATTCTGTAATAAGCAATCCACTTAGCCTTCCAGGACACTGCAGCCTCTAAGATGTAGTTGTCTCAGAGAAAGAAAATAATGCAGTTTTCTTCACATAACAACAGTACATTTTAACTTCTAATGGAGGAAATTAATTAATTGGCAGATTTGAAATACATCAGTCCAAAATGTTCATACTTATAGAAAAATGATTTAACTTAGGTGCTTGATACTTTTGGGAATACAAGTCAACATAGACGTACAAAAACGGAGATTTCAGTAATGCTGTCTAATCAGAAGACTTGTATTAGTTTCTAGCAGAAGAATTTTCTGTTACTGTAGAGGTTGCACATTTTGATTTTATAGAGATTGTCACAATAATGAAGGTAATGATCCCTATGTCAGTCATTATATTGCTGCAAGGGATAATTTGGAAATGTAGGATTCAGAACCATGATGCCTTCTGAGAATGTATATTCACAACTTGGAAGAAATTCACATCCAATGATAGTACTATAAGACCAAAATGATGAGTATAGTAATTGTGTGTATATATTAATGATACTTGATGGCACTGATTATATATAGGATATCCAAAGTAAAGATTTTTATCTTATTTTATTGTCTTCATGAGGTGAACATAGCTGCAGTTTTCTAACACACAGTGATGAGTTGGTTTTGAGAACACGCAACATATTTGCATGGTCCCAATTTCCTTCAGTCAAGGTATGTAGAGGTGGAAAAATTGAATGATTAGCCACATAACATGAACACAGGTGTTAAAGATGGTAGGACTGCTCTCAACTCATTATATATAATTATTTTTTTCTTCAAATATAAAGTAGCAAATTTGTGATATGCTATCTCTGTAGAAGGGTCTATATGGTTTGTACAGACTATAAAACTTAACTTTCAATGTTGTCATGATACAAAGAGAGAAATCTTTTTAAATGGCTTCAAAGGGTTTTCTAATTCCTATAGCAAGACTAAAATCAAAATATATATATTCAGAGGCTTTACTCTTACTGCTTTTGACTTTTTTTGCATTGTAAGTTCAACTCATTTTGAACTTTCAGTAAGAGATCACTGGTAGAAATATCTGTGAGTCAAAAGAACACTTTTTTGTGTGTTTCATGTCATTGTTTTTTCCAAGTTTTAGAACAGTTTGCACAAGTTTTGAAAAGTTTAGTAAGAACTGAATGAGGCATTAAGATGTGACTTTAGAAAACTAGTTACATAATTGCAATCAATATTATCTCAGGCTTTTGTAAGTTACAGACTATTTCTTTTAGAGCTGTTTTGGGATTTCTAGCCAGAAGCTTGATGGAGCTTCAGCTCAAGAGATTAGCTTTGACTCTAATGTTCATATTTTCCTTATACATAGATTGCCCTTTCATTTCCACAACAAATACATTTGCTTAATGAACTGGTCAGAAGTAAGCAATTAGGATTTCATTATGACTTTGGCACTAGTCTGTGGCATTAAACTAGAATAGGATATTTGCTGCCATAGAAGCATTGTTAGTCTGGTGTGTTTTAACTGAGTGCGTTTTCCTTTTGAGTCAGTCATTTAACAAGTGTGCATGTGTAAGAAGAAAAAAAAAAGTAAATTAGGAGTAATGAGGTAAAAAATTCATACATACAGTGTAGCAGGGAAAATATTCCATGTACAGTGATTTGCTTTGTACCAGAAATCAAGAGGCTTAGGAATAAATAGATGCTTATATAGGGTAGTTAAAACAGAGCTACAAACTCTGAGTTTGGTGCAGCATGATTCACTTCCATGAGAAAGAATTATATATGGCAATAAAATGATCTAGTCACATATAGATTAATGAGGTAATCTGAATATGCTTTAGGCAAAGAATTAAAGATGTATAGAACGACAAAATAAACAGATCTAAATATAAGTGCTTAACAGATTTAACTGAGGAATTAGGTATGTTCAAAATAAAGGAAATACTTGAGAATGAGAGTAAAATTAAGACTAATGCACAAAATCACAACAAAATAAATATAAAACAAGTGAAACCACATGGAAATGCAAGATGGCAACTAGAAGAAGCCAAGCAGAAACAAAAATGCATGCTTTTGGTCTTATAACAAGCAGTGTAAATCTCCCGCTGAAACTATAGAGTTTCTATGGGTCAAAGTCATTTAACCGTAAGTGCAAAATCAGAAAAATAAAGTTATGGTCAGAAGAATTGCCTTGCCATTGAATCATATAGCAAAAGAAGCTGAAATGTTTGTAGGTACAGCAGAGATGTATATCTGTAAATCTGTATATATAAAACAGAGAGCAATGAGATCACTGGCTGATCAATAAAAAAGTGACAAGTAAGACGCTTTACATAAATGGTAGAGAATGATGCAGAATACCACTTAGCACTTCCTTCTTATTTTAGCAATGCATGCTAACCCCAACCCTATAAATATGGCATGAATGTGTCTCCCTTTACTGACAAAATAATGTGCTGGAGTTAAGATAAGCACATAACTTCAATAAAGAGTGTCCTATTAAAATACCCTGACATCTAGGACAGTCATAAAGTTCTTTTTTATATGTATATACTGTAGGAGTTTTACACGCATTTCATTGTCACACTCTCCCATGTTGTATTATACTTGATTTATAATAGGAGTGAACTATACCTTCATTTTAGGGAAAGTATTGCAGCACTTATACTGAATATATCTATTGAATGAGTTACAATTATATCTGATGTCAAAAAATGTATGCTCAAAACTCCCAGTCCTGAGAGAGCAATATGTGCATATACATTCTTCATGGAATTACACCTGAATCCTCAATGGCAGAATGCTATTGCTAGATGCACTTTATACCGTTTGAATTTTTATAATTTCATGAAAGATATTTAAGAACTCTCAAATGTGAGGTAGCATATTCCCTTTTATATAAAGGCACGGAATGCGTGAGTTTTCACCATCACAAGCTGTCATTTTGCAATATACTTGGTCTCAAGTTGCAGGAATTATTTGATTTATGGCCACATTGAAGACTGCAGGGCAGGTCTAGATTATACTTTTCCAGAGATGTAGTTACATTACAAATGATACACACACACACACACACACACACACACACACATATATATATATATATATATATAGAGAGAGAGAGAGAGAGAGATGGAGGGAGAGAGAGAGAGAGAGAGAGAGAGAGATGTCACATCAAAAGATGTTTGTCACTGTGTTAATGAGATGACCAAAGCACAATGATCTGAGAGGGGAAAAACACATGTATACACACACACACACACACACACACGCACACACACACACGCACACGCACACACACACACACACACACACACACACACACACACACACACACACACACACACACACACACACACACATGTCATGCATTATGTGTGCCTTTTCCTTTACCAACAGTACAATATCATATTACTTGTGAAAAAAAATCACAACTTCACATATCTATCATTACCTGATATATCCAACTTACATTCATCAGAAATGCTTTACATTACATAGATTCCCTTTAGACTTGCTCCAGCATCTTTGTGCTGTGTCTTATTATTACTATTTGGTCATTGTCAACATGTTCTGGTTGTTTGACAGGTCTGATTATCACTCTCCATTTCCTCATCACTTTCTTACTATTTTCACCACTTCTGCCATCATGATATGTAGGACTTTAGTACAATAATTTTGCACTCAGTTTCAAGGAACAGTTAAACATGGGGGGCACTAATTTAGTCTTGCTAAATGAACTGATCAGAGGATTCAATAATCACTTGATACAAAGTGTAAGATCCCCACTTGACAAAGCCTCTTATCCAAACTTTGCCATCACAGATACATACGTTCCTCTAACAAGTATGCAGTTATTTTACAAAATCAAATCAGTCATCTTTACCTCATAGAACCCTGTTCTAACTGCTTTATCTAATATCTGTACTTAACAGCATGTATCAGATACTCACAATTCTACTACCTTATACCCGTTATGTTCATAAGATGGTTTCTAAAGTGTGAAGTGAAAGAGTAACACAGCAGCTTTTGGACTCAAATTGAAAGAACTGCCCAAATATTAAAGAAAGTACTTCATACATCTTTTTTCTTTTTGGTAAGCATCTGTAAGGTGCTGCAACATACTACCTGGGAAACGTCTTATGTTTTATTTGGTGAATAACAATTGCTGAAGATTAATTGACACACGGGGTAGGCATGATGGACCATATTGTTTTAAGTGTTTTATGTGTATAATGAACACACACTGAAATATTCATGCAGTTCACCTTGGATAAATATTTTATACAATCTTAATGCTACATCATATTCCTATGCATCCTTTATTGAGCCTCTCATAAGATGTTCTAGTGCTGTCTTACTGACAGCAACAAAAAAGACAGTCATGCAGCCATGGAAAAGGAGAACATTTGCATTATTCAGTATGGTCAGCAATGATTTTTTTTAATAGATGCTACCTCCCTATTTGCTGACCAGGTCACTCCCATTGTATGCTAGCACATTCAGTTTTTAGTGGTGATGAGTTCCCCACAGATTTCATAGAGTGAGAGTCATCTTAAAATACGCTAATCCTGGCAAATTTGAGGGAATTTACTCCTCTCACTGGCATCCCAGCCATGAGATCTATTTTTTAATGACTGTCTTCACCTTCTCTTTAGGTTTAACATGAACATCTATCACAACGTAGGGACTGCCTAACTCCCTTCTATCAGTTTGCATTTGTTCCTTCACACAGTCAATAGGGGCCACCATCTGTGACTTGACTGGCCATGCCAACATCTTCCTTGAACCATCTCCCACTTTTTTGACTCTGTAGCTGTTCTCCATCAATGATTCGGTCAGGAGCAGTCATAAGTCATTTGGGACTCAACTATTCCCTTCTTATATGAACTGTACCCCCCTTCCTTATAAGAACAGTGCCCCCTTCCCAACCTTGTTATCAAATACTTGAACAGTTGATTGAACCTAGATTGCTTAGGTTGTGATCAGCCATTTATCCCTGTATGCAACTGGCATGGCACTGCTTAATGATGATTCTCTACATTTTTCAAAGGCTGTCTTCAAATGCATAGTTTAGAGGTTAATTTTCTAAAATTAGGTCTAAATGACTGACTTTATTTGATCAGAACTGTTAACCATGTCAATGATAGACTGGTTTTGTATGCCCTGTCTTAACATAGTCAAAATAACATTGCATATTTCTGAATGTCATTCAACATCATGCTTAAAGATTGCCAGAAATGAAAGTAACAATGGATGTATTTGTAATGAAAATGGATGCAGTAACAACTATAATGTTCTCAGCTTGCATAGTCTGAGATAGGAGGTTGTAGTATCCAAAGAAATGAGGGAGAAAATAGAAATACCCCAAGATTCAACAAACACCATGTAGGCTTCTCGCAGAGCCTACACAGAGTGTACCTGCTACTGTGATAGTACTCATTGTGCTCTATAGCACAATGCATATTAATGATGCGTGGCATGTCTAAGCAAGGTTTCACAGATCACAGCAGTTTTGCTGGCCGTGAAACCTTGCAACTGAAAGCAGATAGCAATTCTGTGTAATTCTAAGCACCAACGGTCCATAGATTTGCACAAAATGCCACAATGACCACCAGGGCTACACAGCTAGCACTGATTCTGCACAATATTTCTCCACAAAGGCCAACATAATGCAAGGATACATAAACAGAAATAGGGATGTAAAATGTCACATAGACATATGCAACAATGAAATAGAAAGATACCTGCCATCCCTACTGACCAAGACTGAAGGCACACATAATGGGTGAACAACGGCCCATAAAATATGTACAGATATGTAATATTGCACTTCCACACCTAGAAAGTTGAAAGAATAAATAAGTTATACATTAACACGAACTGTCTGAATAGCATATACATACACCTAGATTTGAACCCTGTACTATCTGGCCTGAAAAAGTAATGCATTAAAGCATTATTAGGGGATGCCACAGAGTAATTACATATATTTTATACAATCAATAGTAACTGTCGTAGTTTAGCAAGGATTTCCTTTTGCACTCCCCTGTGCTTGTTCTCCATATCACCACTGTCCTATCTTCCCCACTTCTTTTTTTATAAAGAATTATTGTGCAATGGTGCACATCCCTCACAATTACTAAGCAATGATGAATGACACCTCTATATAAATGTATGTCAATGTATTATAGACACGTGTAAAAGTACTACATAGAGCTGTATCAGAACCTAGTACCATCTGGCCAAATAACAAGGAATATATCAATGCATTAACACTTGCTGCCATAGAGTCAGTTTTGTAGTACATAGGTTCATAGGTTCATAGGTTGGTACTAGGCTATCAGCCCTAGAGCTTATACAAGCCTAGCCATAACAATTCCCTGGCTATTTCTTCCCACACTATTTACTTCCCTGGACCCCTGTCTAGCAGGGCGACTGACGTGATCCCCAGGATGAATTTCCTTTCTCCCATCCATTCGTCAATGTTCCTTTTGAAGAGGACGAAAGAGGCACTCTGCTTGACATGTATGGGCAATCTATTCCAGAGTCTGGGGAGTCTCTGGGTCAGGAACCTATCCCTCCAGCATGTTTTGTTTATTGTGATGACAAGGTTTAGCTCCCTGGAGCATGTGGCTCTGAGGGATTGGGATTTCTTTAAATGTAGCATGTCCAACAGATCTGGGTTTGACATGGCCTTGTATGTTAAGCAAAGATTGCCTCTGAGTAGACGATATGCGACAGAGTATAGCTGGAGTTTTTTAAGGCGGTCAGCGTAGGGCATCTGCTTTAGGCCTGTGATTCTTTTAGTGAGGTATTTCTGTGGCCTTTCCAGTTGCTGCAGATGTCTTGAGAGGTACATACCAAATGGGGCATTGTATTCTATAATGGGTCTAATGACGGATGAGTACAGTGGGACAATGACCTCCTTTTTTCTGGATTGTTTCATGCAATTAATCCTGACACAGTTTAGTAAAGAATTTCTATTGTTCTTTTCCCTGCTTGCTCCACATGTCACTACTGTTCTATATTCCCCATTTATGACTTTTAAAGCTTTATTGCTCAATTGTGCATATTGGGCACCAATATATACAGTAACACTGATACAAAAGCAGTTAAACATATTAGATAGTGCTGTATTTGGACCAAGTACCATCTGGTCTCAGAATGGAATGTATTACTGCATTAAGTACATTAATACCTGCAATCAAACCATCAGCTATTTGTATATTTAATTATCCTTATTATATTTAGACATGTTGGATTGGTTCATTAACATGCAGTTCATTCACTTATGCTATAACTAGTGTCTATTAAACACACCTGCTGCTTGTTCATTAGTGCACTATGCACACCTATATGCACCTTAATGTACCTCTGTATAAATAACGTAAGCAGAGGCAAAATTGGTATTACTTTCCTCTGTTCCCTTGATATCATGCAAACATGGAGCACAAAAAGTGATGGAAAGGTTGCACACCCTGTACTAGAACCCAGCACCATCTATGCTCCTGCCCTGTACATATATGTGCTGCCATGGGAATAGTTAAATGCCAAACACAGGGAGACCTGCCATTCGTTCCTTCACTTGCCGTGATTGCGCTATGCACCGTATTGCACAAACAATGACCAAATTAATAAAAAAAGTACTTAATGCAGAAAGAGATGACACATTTTGCCAACAAATCAAGAGGAGGTTGTATCGTAATGAAACAGAACTTATGAATTGTGGAATGCTTACTTGCATTTTCACCCTTCATAGACCTACATGTACACCTCTGTAAATCTAGCCTGGCACACACTCCTGTTGTCATCATTCACTGTTACCATCTATTGAAAACAAACACTAAGGGAGCACCTACATGATATTAACATCTCTACACATTTCCAATTTATTGGAATTCAGCAATTCTAATGCGTTAGACCTCATTTGCATCTTCATCATGCTGACAGCCCTGAATCTACATTGTTGGCTACCATGTAGCCAGGGAAACTGAAGGGGAGCCAAATGTTGAACCCACAAGGGTGGGTATTACTTTGCCATATAGCTGCACATAGGAGTACTGTTTTTGAGAAGTATGCCTGTATTTTGTCAGCTACATACTGCATATGCTTACATGCCACTATGGATATTCTGTTGCATAGGGTTTACACTGTTAGCTGTCTGAATTAGTTACAAGTGTATTTTTCATTTGTAGGTGGGGGAGCAAAGCTGCATTTATGTCATGGCACTTAAAACGTATATGTTGCTATTGTTCCTCTCATTTTGCTGCCTACACCATGTACAGAACTGGAATTATGTGACTGCTGTCAGATGTTAAGGTCAGTTCTGTACAAATCTAACAACTTTTACTTGCTCTTCTGTCTGTAAACTGCTTTCCATGGCTGTATTTGAAATATTTTCGAATAAACAAGGAACGCCAGCACAGATTCTACACAGTTGCTTTAGAAAATTTTGAATTGCTTCATTGTGTTGGTTTGCTTGATTAGCATACAATCCAGCTACTTATGCTGTAATTCGCATGACACAGTATTTACCTTGTTTGTGCATGAGTGCGTACCGCTGCGTGGTACTTATAGAAACTAAAAATATTTGCAACTGTGTGTGCATTCCACAGCGACGTGCACACTATGAGAAATGACTGTATAGGCTTTATTCAATCCCCCCCTTAGTAATACAGCTAGACTGCCTTTGTAGCCATTCTAAGCCACTTGAAAATCTCCAGAGAAATCCTAGATTACAAACAAAGACATGAAGAATCAGAATACAGATAATGAAGGGACAATTACAGAATGTAGGGCCTGCTAAATTGAGCAGAAGGGTAGAATGGTCTAAAATGCCATGAAATATGATTCAGTGAGATGTCTTGATTTACTACAGATGCTGGCCTACAGCTTGCCTGGTACTTAGAAAAATGCTACTGAGAAGAGCCCCCCCAACAAGATTGTGTAAATTAATCCATCCCGGGTGCTACCTCCCTGCTTTAAATGCAAAAGGAATACCTCCGGCCATCACCTGAAGACACCCTAAATTGGCTAGTTTGCCTGGTACTTAGAAAAATGCTACTGAGAAGAGCCCCCCCAACAAGATTGTGTAAATTAATCCATCCTGGGTGCTACCTCCCTGCTTTAAATGCAAAAGGAATACCTCCGGCCATCACCTGAAGACACCCTGAATTGGCCAGCTGGCCTGGTACTTAGAAAAATACTACTGAGAAGACCCCCCCCCCCCAACAAGATTGTGTAAATGTATGTTGCTTAACACTAATTAAATGTAGACTTGATGTACTATCTATAGAGTTAATCTGCCCTCCCATCTGTGCGTTCTAGCAGCCTACAGCAGACCGTTTGCCCTCTCCCCCTCCTGTTATCACTACCCTAGAATATATTTAAACCTAAGACTGGTCCAACTATCCCTGCTGTTTGCTATCTCCTTCTACCATTAGGTGGCAGCATCTACCAATATAAATCCTAGATATTCTTTATAATCCCAACAAGTTGTATTTTTTCACAAACAGTTGTGATTTAATATCCTTAGACTGTAAATATCTTCTCCCCCCTGCTAAACCACCCTCAGTAAAGGAAGCCTTAATTTCCTGACTGGAAATATTTAGCTCATACCTTCCAATTACAGCCTTTAAACTGCTCTTTGCTGATACTTTTTCTGCCATACTCACCTTTATTAAGCCCTCCCCTCTCCTGGAACTGTTCTTCCTACCAACTTTCCACCCCTTTAGTCTTTCCTATCTTCTACCCTTCTAGTCCAACCACCTTCCCTCCACCTATCCCCTCCCCCGTAGCTAGTTTCCTCCTGGAGTTTACTTATATCTCCCATGGACTGTGGTGCCAATTTTAAATCCTGTCCTGAGCATCCACAACTCCTCTGGGCTGGTCCTGTGGTTTAGGCTGCTTGTTTTCACCTCCCAGTAGGTCTTTTCAGCATATCTGTCTATCATTTGCAAGCCTATAAGCAACTATTGTGCTAAACTCCGCGTTTTTACTTGTAACTGTGTTTTAGGGTTATAGATGGCCTTATGCTGATGACTATCACTCCAATGCAATGTTTATAACTGTGTTGTAAGGTTATTGTTGGCCTTGTGCTGATGGCTTCATTTATCTGTGACCTACATGTGTTTTTGACCTCTGCAAGCTGCTTTTGGGGCAAGTGGGGCTCTTGTCTACACTGACTAATGCTGCATTCATTTAGTATGGGTGTAAGGGGCTTGATTGAATACTGCTAGCTTGTCATGACCAGAAACCTGATGTAATGATGTCCTGTTAAATGCCTGTTAAATGGACGCCAACCAAAGAGCATCGCTGAATGCCTAATAGCCTCTTAAGGTGGAATAACAATCCCTCTTCAAGCTTTCCACTTAAAATCAGGTTTAGCAGCCATTTTTTCCCCATTTGTAACTATAAGGGCTCTGCACAACTAATACATGGTTTTGGGGACCGTTTTGCCCTATATACTATACTGTTTGACTGCTTGCTTTGTACTGTGTAATTTGCCCTTTGCTTAGGTTAATTACCAGCTTAGCAGCTGTAAGATGCTTTCTGGGATGAGTGGGTCTCTTTTTATGCGGTCGCCAGCTGCATTACTTTAGTCTGAGTATACAGGGCTCGACTGTTGCACTTTGCTGGCCTAGTCTGCTCTCCAGATGTCCTGTTAAAAGGATGCCATGGAACATATATCGTTGAAGGCCTTTATTTCTCTTTTAAGGTGGATCAGTGGTCCTACTAGAGCCTTTAGCTTAATTACTGGCTTAGAATCTATTTTTCTTTTCTGTTTGTCTCTAAAAGGGTACCATATGGTTTTTATATTGTTCTTTAAACTGTTTTGAAAACTGTTCAGCACAAGTTATTGCACAGCATGAATATATCGTAGTTTACTGTGTTAGTCCATTGAGCACTATATATTACACTGTTTAGAGATTTTATAGTATTACTTTATCATTTACCCCCTGCTTTCTGCTGCTCATATTTGGCTCTACTGCTGTAGAACCCAGTCCTCTCAAACGGACTATGCTGAAACGTTGAATAAATGTTTTGTTCTATTTAGTGGAGTCTATATTGCCTAAATTGTATTGTTCATAGTATAATGTCTGCTGCTTTCCATTGTTAATCCCCTAAACCTAATCTTCCTCTACATACTTGCTCCAGCCTCATCTAACCATAGCCTCTCTCTACTACTGTGCTTTGTTACACCCTCCCTTCTCTAAACATCCCTTACCTTCTACCTTTCCCCTCTACATCTGCAATATTAATTATCTCAGTGTTGTCTCCCTCTCCTCTACAGTAATCCATCCCGGGTGCCACCTCCCTGCTTTAAATGCAAAAAGAATACCTCCTGCCATCACCTGAAGACACCCTGAATTGGTCAGCTTATCTGGTACTTAGAAAAATACTACTGAGAAGACCCCCCCCAACAAGATTGTGTAAAGGTATGTTGCTTAACACTAATTAAATATAGACTTGATGTACTATCTATAGAGTTAGTCTGCCCTCCTGTGTATGCATTCTAGCAGCCTACCACAGACCGTTTGCCCTCTTCCCCTCCTGTTATCACTACCCAAGAATATATTTAAACCTAAGACTGGTCCAACTATCCCTGCTGTTTGCTATTTCCTTCTACCATTAGGTGGCAGCATCTATCAATATAAATCCTAGATATTCTTTATAATCCCAGCAAGTTTTATTTTTTCACAAACGGTTGTAAGTTAATATCCCTAGACTGTAAATATCTTCTCCCCCTGCTAAACCACCCTCTGTAAAGGCAGTCTTCATTTTAAGGCTGGAAATATTTAGCTCATACCTTCCAACTACAGCCTTTAAACTGCTCTTTGCTGATACTTTTTCTGCCATACTCACCTCTAGTGTTCTTTTCTGCTTCATTCGCCCTACGGGCTTACTCCGTTCCCCTACCCTGCCCCAATTCCCAGCTGCCCCCAGTATTCCTAGCTTTAGTCCTATCTTACCCCACCCTCTCATCCTAATTACCCAATACCAGCTCCCCCTCTTTAATCCTCCCACCTATAGCCATCCTTCTTAAACTCTGTAATCTGTACTCCATCCAATAATTATGGTCCCCTCCTCTTTCCTTAAATCTCTAGAATACCTCCATCACTTTTTAAACCTTTTCTTCTTCATAGCTTTCTCTATTTTCCTAACCACTCATACCACTCTCTCTTTGTTGCAACATGCTCTCCTCAAGTTATCACACCCTCCAGTCCCCCAGCCTGTTCTTTCTGTTCCTACTTCCCTTATACTATGCTACCTCATATTCTACCTATGCTTGTCCAGTACCACCTACAAAGATAACTACCATACAAACTCACCTTCTCCCTCACTCTTACTCCCATTTCCACTCTATCTCCTCTTTTCTCTTTCAGCCCAACCCTCTGCACCTATTCCACCCTAAACTCTTCTCCTCTAAAGTCAAGACACTGTCACCTGCTCCAATCTACAATCTACCAAAATTCATGCCTGGCAGACCAATATGGCTAAAGGATATCTCCTTAAACAACCTAGTCCAAGCTGGTGATATCCATCCTAACCCTGGTCCTACATCCTTTACTAACAATACTCATCCCTTACCCTCTTCCTCCTATCTCAACACCCTAAAGATTTTTACAATTAATGCACAAAGTCTAAACAACAAAGTACACCAATTTCAAGCTTGGTTAAGCCATAACCAACCAGATATCTTAGCCATCTCCGAAACCTGGCTCAAGCCCTTTATCTCTGACTCTGAGATTCTGCCCCCAGGATTTCATTGTCTCAGAAATGACCGACTAAATAAAAAAGGTAGAAGCACTGCCCTAGTCTACTCCAACCTTCTTACCTTAATTCCCTTCCAAATTCCAATTCCTCAATTCCAGAACACTGAACTAACTGCTGAAATTCTAAAACTAAATAAACATAAAAATAACTGCATCATTGCCCTACCAACTGGTAACAATATCTCTACACTCAAAAATATTATCCTATGGACCTCTACTGAAATTAACTATGAAACTTATATCCTTGGTGATGTGTATATTGACAGGAATAAAATCAATTGCTCCTCTCCCTCCCTATCCATTAACCTCTATAACTTCATTCAAATAATCCTCTCCATCACTCAACCTAACAAAAGAAATCCTCCCAGATCCACTATAGATTGGATCCTAGTCTCAGATCCAAATAAAATAACCTATTCTGGCACAATTCCTGATACCTTTAGTGACCACCTCTCAGCCTTTGGGCATCGCTCAACTAGTTCCTCCCCACACCAGCATCAATACATTCAAACTCGTAACTTCAGTAGCTTCAACCCAACTACTTTCTCAAATACTTTCAAACAAATGAACTGGAAAATTCTAAACATCCTTCCTCTTGACAAGGCTAGAGAATACTTCAACTCTGTCTTCCTTGATACTTTAAACTCACTAGCCCCACTAAGAAACAAAAGGATAAAAACTAAAACTGTTCCTTGACTATCCAAAGAGACAAAACAGATTATGCACCACAGAGACAAACTATGGAAGCTTTACCAAAACAATAAACTGGCCAATACCTTGCTCCAATATAAATAGCTCCACAACCATGCAAAATGACTAATCACCAAAGACAAAAAAATCCTAATATATCAAACTTCAGTCCAATAACAATAAACCCCCCAAAAATTCTGGAACTCAATAAACTCACTCCTCAATCTAGGCTCCAAGAATAATCCCTGTCCTGACCCAAGTAAATCTGACCTCGAACTAGGCTCTGAATTTAACTCATTTTTCATAGACAATATTACTACCCTCACCAAGTAATTTCACAATAATAACTCAACTGCTCTACACTCTCCCCCTTCTAATTCACCTCATCTGTTTGAACTTAAACCCATCTCCACTAACTTTATAAAAAAACTTTTGTCCAAACTTAAACCTTGCTTTAACGCTCCCGACAATGTCCCATCTTCCTTCCTAAAATGTACTGTTGATGGCATTGCTCTCCCAATCAACATCATTATCAACTGATCCATAAAAGAATCATACATCCCCAAACTCTGGTGTTTAGCTTATATTCTTCCTCTTCATAAAGGAGGCAAAATACGAGCATCTCAAATTTTCGCCCCATTGCTTTGCTCTCCCCAATCTCCAAAATCCTAGAAAAATGCATCCACCTCCAACTTATGCCTTTCCTGACCCAAAACAATCTTCTCATTCTTACCCAGCATGGCTTCTCTCCAGGCCACAGCACAATAACTGCTCTAGTCTCTTTCCTAGAAACTGTCAATCAAGCCTGACATTCAGGACAATTCGTTTCTACTGTTTTACTCGATCTGTCTAAAGCCTTTGATACTGTTTCCCACAAGCACCTTCTCTGTCATCTCTCAAACCTTAATCTCTCACATAATGCTTTATCCTGGTTCTCCAGCTATCTATCAGACAGATCACAGGCAGTCAAATGGAAGAACTCCATCTCTTCCTTCCTACCTACCCCAACTGGCGTACCACAGAGATCCATCCTTGGACCAATGCTTTTTAACATCTTCATCAATAACTTTCACACTGCTGTTACTGATGCTAAAATCATTTAATACACAGATGATTCAACCTTAGTCTGCTCTGCCTCCAACCTCTCTGAATAGCTGACTAAAACCCAAATTGCCTTTTCAACAACTGAAAACTGGATGCGCCACAACCACCTCTCTCTCAATGCAAATAAATCAAAGATTCTACTATTCCTTCCCACAAAGACCCTCTCTTACGATAAAAACAACTTCAAAGTCTATAGTCAAACCAACTCACCTATAGAAGTAGTCCCCTTTGCTAAACTACTTGGCATTACTGTAGATGAACACCTCACTTTGATATTCATATTCAACAAACTATTAAAAAAAAACACCAAAAGCTTGGTATGTTGTATAGGAATAATCACTTTCTCTCCAACTCTACCAGGAAAATTCAGGCCTCAACTTATCTTCTTCCTTCCTTATTATACAGAGCCCCTCTCCTAACCAACCTGTCCTCTTCTATCACCTCTAAACTAGAAAACTGCTACAACAAAATCTCTAAATTTGCCTCTAAATCTAAAAATACCACCCATCACTGCCTAATCCTACAATCCCTGAACTGGCTTGAACTCCCAAACTACCTAGACTATCTTCGACTCACTACTGCACATAGACTCATATTTCACCCAACAAAATGTCCCACTCTAACTAACATCCTTCCCCCTTATACACCCAACAGAGCTCTCAGATCTGAAAATCAGAACTTAATTAATATCCATAAACCTAAACATCCTGCTGGCCAACTTCTCCTATCTTTCTCACTAGGCAAGAAATGGAATTCCCTTCCCTCCACACTAAGAACCATACCAAACTCAGAAAACTTCAAAACCCAACTATTCAAACACCTGTCTACTAAATGGAAATGTACCTGCCTTCACCCACACTAATCCAAGGGGGTTCTCGCTCTGGTTCCCAAGCTCTACAACTCTCATAGTTATTTTCCTATGAGCCTGTCTAAGCTCTCAACGATTTCTATATCTTCTCTCTAAGTTCTCAACAACTCCTACAGCTACCCTCACAAAGCCCAACCTTGTAAATATTGTAAATAGCATTCTACTGTTGATGTGTGTATGTAAAGTGTATTTACATTTTCTTAAAAGGTTTGTATGTAAACTGTTTCCACACCTAACACATATCTGTTTTCCTCAAATTAAACTATATGATCCCTACCTTCAAGCTTAATGAATTTGTTAACTATACATGATATTGAATGCATTTATGAGTAACTATTCTACATAATATTATCTTTAATATTAACTATCAGTTGTATCTAAATTGTATAATGCATCTTGGAGCTTATCTCCCCAGGCCTCCACTGAAAATGGGTCAATTCGACCCAGTGGACTTCCCCGGTAATCAAACTGCAAATAAATAGATACATAAATAAATAAACAATAGACCATACTGTGTGAAGAGACTACTGGCTGGGAAATATTCTCTTTGACAACTCCTTCGATTTTCAAGGTGAAAAATGCAGGATACTGCAAATGTGGATACCTGTGAAAATTAGAGTGATGAAGGATGTGTACACAGGGTATAGGACAAATTCCTGCCTTAGGTCTTACTTCATGATGATACTGAAGCTAAGTTATTATACCTCAAATTATTTCAGAGTTATATGGTAAGGCAATCATTATGACTTATGTAAATACAATGATGCACTTTGCTCTCATACACAGAAAATAGGAGCTATAGTAAAGAAGAACAGGGAAGATTAACACATTGAGATAATATTGAGTCTATTCAGGAAAGAACACTTATCTTCTATTTACTGGACTATATAAAGCTCCAGTAACTGATCATGCTCCTGGCACAGACTTAAATCACTCACATATCACTCACACCTGCAGCAACTGGAAAGACCCCAAAAGTACCTCACCAAGAGGATCAAAGGGCTCAAACAGATGCCATATGCTGCCCAGTTAAAGAAACTCCAGCTCTACTCAGTGGCATACCGCCTGCTCAGAGGCAATCTGTGCCTGATGTATAAAGCCATGTCCAACCCGGAATTAATGGACATGCTGCACCTAAGAAAATCCAAATCCCATCGAGCTACGCGTTTGAGAGACTTGAACCTCAGCACTGAAATAAATAGGACATGCTGGAGGGACAGATTCATAATCCAGAGGCTCCCTTCACTCTGGAATAAAATCCCAGTCCAGGTAAGGCAGAGTCCCTCATTGACTCTCTTCAAGAGGAATCTTGATGAGTGGATGGGGGATCATAGGTTTACCCCGGGTATCACTTCTGTGTCACAGTTAGATAGAGGCACAGTATACTAACCTCAAAAAAAAGCATAGCAAAATTAATTTAAAATGGGTGGCGAAAGCCAAACACACTCTGGCTAGGCTTATAAATGCCCTAGGGCAGATAGCCTAGTGTGAACCTATGAACCTATGAACCTATATGAAAACTAGGGGCAGAATGAAAGGCATCTGGCAGAACTTGCTGACCTAACATTTAACTTGGGGAGAAGAGAGACAGAGTTCAAGTGAAAGAAATTCAAAAGCTTCTGATGGTCATCAAGTATCGTGGCACAAGGAAGGAGTCGATATTGAACAAAGGCTGAGAAAGAACCTAGACTAAAACTCTTTGGGAGAAAGACATAAATCAATCAAGTATGTGCCTACTGGGGGGAGTCATGGAAGTATATTTGTGGTATGTTTATGTTGTCACATTGGTTTCTTGTCTGTTCTGTCATTTTTCTTCTTCTACTGCATACATTTGTGTTAGTAAGTCTTTTCCGGCATAGATTTTCCTGAACCATTATGGGTAATGCATAATGTGTGAGAAAGGCTGCAATAATACATGCTTGTATATCTTGATGTAACCTGATGGATCACAGCTATAACTACTTTGGGGGAAGAAAAGTCTCCATGAGGTGCCAAAGGAAAGGAGAAGCCTTCCCGTCAGTTCCTGTGAAAGACTCGCTGTCATTATCCATCAATAAAGAGTCCAATTGTCATTACTCTTTGTATAGGTAGGCTCATCCCATTTGTATCAGTCAAGTTTGCTGGTTCATAGGTTCATAGATGTCTACTAGGCTAATGACCACTAGGGCCAATAAAAGCCTAGCTGTGAAACCCAAATGTGCCCCACAAATCTGATTTATATTTGATTTATACGGGGTGATTTTACTGACTGCCTCTGTGCATCACAGACATAGGAACCAGACCGGTGTAAATTTCCGATTTCCAATCCATTGGTCCAAGTTGTACTTTAATAAGGATATTAAAGTAATATTAGTAAGGAACTCTACTTCAGATGGATGGAGAGCCTGTTCTAGAGAATGGGAATTCTCTGAGAAACATATCTGTCTCTCCAACATGTCCTATTTATATTGCAAATAAAATGTAGGTCTTTTAATCTATTAGTTCAGATGCTGTTTGTTTTGTGGATTTACAAAAGATTCATTGAAACAAGGTCCAGGGATGCCTTGTATGCCAGGCAAAGGTCACCCCTCAGAAGTTTGTATGATACCAGTTAAAGAGACAGGCCTTTAAGGTGATCAGTGTAGGACATTGTGTTTATGCTCTGTATTCTTTTTGTAAGGAACCTTTGTGGACATTCCAGTTGCTGCATGTGGCTGGTGAGGTACATACAAGACTAGGTTACTATCTACATGAGTTCCCAGATCCTTGACCAGTGAATCAACTTTTAAGGGTATTTTGTGTTGCCACAGTTACCCAGGGTAACAGGCTTCCTAAAAGGTACTGTAATGCATTTCTTGGTATTGAGTTTTAAGCCATGGCTTTGGCAGCACGAGTTTGTCTTTATTAGAGCTTCCTGAAGGTTGTACTCTTCTTGGGAGGATTCAGTGACTATTCCCAGTTTGCAATCATCTGCAAACTTGGTTAGCC